>NW_012156284.1:9037953-9062233 GCF_000956105.1 Propithecus coquereli
AAAAAAAAAAAAAAGTAATTTCATATTTTCATGGTAAAACCCAAACCATTGGTAGTCCTTATGCATTAACTATTTCTACCTTAGATAATTTATAATAACAATTAAAACATTGCAATATAATTCTCAAGTAAGAAAATAACTAAGTATGGTCTTTTCATTTTAGCCATGTCCTAAATGAGCTGATACAGACTGAAAGGGTATATGTTCGAGAGCTATTTACTGTTTTGTTGGTGAGTGACTCAAGTTGTGTTTTTCTCATCTTTTCCTGAATGATCCATTGCTTCATTCATTATAAAGAGTGTAGGGTAATCTTCTATTTCTGTCTCCTTCCTCAGTTGTCACATGGCAGCAGTGGGCATTTCTTCTATTGTTTGAGGCTGCATGTTGGTTAAATGTGTATATTCAAGTTTTCCCTCGGTAGTGGGAATGATTGATTCAGAAAATGTTATAGAAGAGAGAAGCTGTTCTTGTAGGAATACAGCAGATTGTTATAATTATCCCCAGGGTGCTATTGAGAGATTATGATGTAAAGAACTGAGAATGGGATAATAGTATTCATTTGACAAAAATGTCATAATATTAATTTGGTCTGGAAAAACTTAAACACATTGCCAGTTTAAGGAGAAGTTGACGACCTGTAATATATTTTTTCATATTAGGGTTCTATTTTGTTTCCTACACTACAAGCTACCCTGAAGGCCAGAGTTGTCACTTTATTCTGCCTATCGAGTGGAAAACCTTGACTTCCTTGTCCTGCCTTCTAAAAAAAAAAGTCATGGATAACTTTGGGAAATAAGACATTTGAATGTTAAAATTCAAACAACTTTACCTGAAAATCCCTTATATATTCTGCTGTACTTATACCTTTGGTGGCCCAATCAAATGTGAATACAAATGATTTTTAAATGCATAAATATATTTATTTTGGATAGGGCTATAGGGCAGAGATGGATAATCCAGAGATGTTTGATCTTATGCCACCTCTCCTGAGAAATAAAAAGGACATTCTCTTTGGAAATATGGCAGAAATATATGAATTCCATAACAGGTATGTAATTGTTGAATCAAATATTTCTTTTTTATAAAATTATTTAAAGGGCTGTTGACCAGTTATTATATTGTACATGAAATCATACCATATTTTTTTCTCTAAAATTTTCACAGCATTTTCATGAGCAGCCTGGAAAATTGCACTGACGCTCCAGAAAGAGTGGGACCTTGTTTCCTGGAAAGGGTTAGTTAAATTATTTTAAAAAATATATGTAAATATGGGCCACCAAAATAGCAGCTGATTTATAAATACAGATTTGGAGATAAGATGGATATTGTTTTTTGTATGTCTTTGTGTTTTTAGAAACTTCACTCCAGTAAGTATTTAATGCCAAACCAAGTTCTGTTGCACAAACTGACACACCGGGGTACCCGGAACATGCAAATGCCTGTTGTATTCTGTGGTATCAAATGCTTCAATGGCTCAGCTAATGACCACTAACCCCTGGGTGATCCTAGGAATCAAGGGACCATCCTGACTATAAAAATGTGACAGTTGGGATCATCTTAGCAAAACCATTCTGGGCTTGGTTCATTTTTTGCCTAAAAGATGCTTTGTTGTTTCCCTCTAATACATGGAGAGTCTTAGAATTGAATCTATTCTGGCTTTCAGGCACCAAGGCATCTGTCACAGGAACTTCACAAAAGCAGAGCTGTTGATTCTTCTTATTCAATAAAATCATTCAGGGAGGCTTATTACTCCATGTCCCAAGAGTGTGCTTAGTACAATTGACTTCCCAGCTTAGTTATCATCCTCTCCTCCGTTAGAGTTTTCTCTCGGAATAATTTTTGCATATGCTTCCCTGCTTATCTAGTTCTTCCTCTTCCTGAAAGATCAGTTTTGTCTTGATTTGGGAATCAATTCGTTAGAGGAGGTTGTTGAAAGCTTCAAAATAGATATCTTATCCCAGAAAGTGTTTATGAAATGAGAAGAGAATAAGGTTAAGAAAGAACCGTGTGTCATTACCTGTCTCAATATGCTCCAACTTTAAACACATTTAAACTGTGACCAAATGCTTCCCCACCTTCCTCAAGCAACAGCATCTATATGCCCTTTGGATTTTGTAGAACATTAATATCTATGTTCCTCATTGGAGATTTTACATTTACTGTGCATCTTTACACGTACACATGAATTCTTTCTCCAACTTGAAGGGGAGCCCTTAGAGCCAAGGTTCATATCCTATATATTTTTGTATCTGTCATAAGATTAGCAGAGTTCTTGACAACCAGTAGTAATTTAGTAAATGTTTATTGATGATATGTTCATTTATTCAGTAGCCATCTACCGAACACCTGCTATGTACCGAACACTGTGCTAGGCAGTGTGGATGCCAAGCCCCAGACAATTTAGGTATAAAAACAGGGAAATCATTAATTGTGTACAGAGTGAGTTGCTCTATATTAGAGATATGCAAAGGGCCCTAGAGGGGCCCAGAAGAGGGGTATTTTACATAGACTGGGAGTGTAAACAGTGGCTTTATGGAAGAGATGGCTCATGAAATGAATGTTAAAGAATAAATAGGAGGTAGCCCGTTAGATGAGGGTCAGAGAAAGATGAAGAGAGCATAGCACGGGCGGATACCTAGATGGGTTATGGTACAATTATAATGTCTCAGTGATAAACCAAGACTGCTGGCTCTAACTTGGAAGTTAGCTACAATAGTTCATTTACTAGAGAATGGAGGGACTAATGACATGGAAAAAATATATTTCTTGGTATCTTATTAACTCACAGTTATGAAAAAAATAGTCTGTTTTTATAGATGAGACAGAAGGCTTTTCTTCATCTAAGTCTCAAGCTTGGTAAGTGGAAGGTCTAATACCACTTGGATAATTATGTGTCCCTCCACCAGGTCCAATGAACATGCCATTCTTGGAATACAAAGAGGGCTCCTGACCAGCTGCCGGTACAGCAGGCCCTTTAGGCCACATTCCCTGGGATGCTTGGCCATACTTACTCTTGCTCAGCCTTTCTTGATGACAAAAGTTCATGTTCACAGATTGGTAATATGTTTGAATTTGCTGTTTATCACAGAAGGATGATTTTCAGATGTATGCAAAATATTGTCAGAATAAGCCCAGATCAGAGACGATTTGGAAGAAGTATTCAGAATGCGCCTTTTTCCAGGTAAAGTAATTATTCAAGTATTGGATATACTCTTTCTGGAAGATATTGGGATATTTCTTATTTATAAATTCATTTTTGACTTTAAGTTACATATGCATATAAGTTAAAGAGCAATTCTATCCTCCCCAAAACACATACACATGCACACAAACACGTATTTGCTGCTGCCTAGATGCACCTGCTTTCAGTACTTCTAGCTACATCTTTTGGTATTTACTTCCATATCTCCAAATGACATGCTTATCTTCCTCCTTTCTACCATGGAAGGGGAGAATGTAACTCTCTTTCACTGATTTGCACCCCACGACCACATACACAAATGCTTTTCTTCCGATATAGTTAGATTATAATTTTCATTAGATTGATATACAGTGTTAATTTATTAAGACTATGTAATTTCTCTGCTCAAATGAGTCATGTGGTATGTTATGGTTGCTTTCCCTTCCCATTTATTTGCCTTGCAATTGTCTTTTTACTCAGTTTTCTAGGTTCTTATCCGTATTCTACCCCAACCTCTCCCAGTTGTGAGAGTTATAAAAATCTTCTCGGTGAATTTAAACACGTTTGATTTTTTCTGAATTTCATCTTCTTGAAGGAATCTCTCCTGGAATTTTCTGACCTGCTTATCTAGACTCACCTGGCCTGTTGCACAGCTGTCCTTTGGGAATCTTGGTGAATATCACCATGGGGATTCTCTTCACTTGTCTGTTCCATAGGGTCTCTTGCTTCCTAGGTGCCATGTTTCCATCTTTCTTGTTTATCTCTCTTGTTTGGTGGAACACAGCCTCCAGTAGTTTTACTGCGAAAGTGTGCACAGTAGATAACAATTTTTGAGAGTGTACGTGTCTGCAAATGTCTTTATTCTACCTAACACTTGATTGCTAGCTTGGCTGGCTATAGAACTCTAGGTAAGAAATAATTATACTCAGAATTTTGAAAGTTTTGCTCCATTTTCTTGTAGCTTCCAGTGTTGCTGTTCAGAAATTTGATGCTATTTTGATTTTTTTTTCTTTTTCAGGTGACCTAATTTTTGTCTTCCGAAAGCTTGCGGGAACTTCTTTTATCCTCAGGGTTCAAATGTTGGCACTATTTTCATCCATTATGCTAGTCTCATGGTGATCACTTTGAATTTGGAAATGCTTGTTCAGATTGACTCAGACTTTTTTTTTAATTTCCTCCATCCAATTTCCCCCATTCTCTCTTTCTGGAATTTCTATTGTACAGACTTTGGATATCCTGGACAAGTTCTCTAATAATCTTATCTTTTCTTTCTATTTTCCATTCTTTGTCTTCTTATTCTACTTTCTGGGATTTATATTCCAGTTCTTCTATTGAGGGTTTCATTTCTGCCATTATATTTTTCATTTTGAAGAGCCCTCTTTTTTTTTTGTTCCCTCAATGTTCCTTTTAATAGAATACTATTTTCATCGTGAATTCAATATCTTCATTTATCTATTCAAAGATAATAATAGATTTTCCTTTTAAAAATGGCTGTCTTTTCCCTACATGGTTTCTGTTGCCTTCAATTTTTTTTTAAACTTTTTCCCTTTTACTTCATTTGATTCTTGTCACTCATCTTAGATGCTATCCTCAAATGTCTAGTGATACTTGTCTATCTACTTACATTAGGAGTAAGCACTAGAAAGCTCATTGGAAGTTTCCAGTGCATGTGTGGGTTTATTGACCATCATCCTCATTGTCGAGTGATTTGTCATACGATGTTTCCATGCAGGGATTTCCTAATACTGGTATTTTTAGGTCCTTGCTCTTAGGCTGGTCAGACTCCCTAAACTGCTACCTTGGGTATAAGGACCTGGCTGCCAGTGTTGTGGTAGCTAAGTGTGGGGAAAAGGCTGAGGGTCTCTAATTTGGTAGGTAAATATTCAAGTATTCTCCTTGTTTTCAAAATGGCACTCTGCCCTCAATCGGACCTTGTCTCCTTTACTCCACCGACCTTCCATTTTATTCTTTCTGGATAAACATTCATTCTTCTGCCAAGGGGAGAGAAGGGCAGTCACCCAGTTGTGAAGAGTGGTATAGTTATCTGAGAAACTTATTGCTTTCTGTTTAGATTTTCATGCCCATTTAATTTTTTTTGGTAACAGCTTTATTGAGATATAATTAAAATGCCATAAAATTCACCCTTTAAAATATAAAATTTAGTGATTTTACTATATTCACAAGGTTGTACAACCATCACCACAGCCAATTTAAGAACATTTTTATCACTCCAAAAAGAAACCCTATATCTTTTAGCAGTCGCCCCCCCCATTTCTCTCCAATCCCCATAGCCCTAGGCAACCGTTAATCTACTTGTTTTCTCTATAGATTTGCCTATTCTGGACATTTCATATAAATGGAATCATATAACATGTGGTCTTTTGTGTTTAACTTCTTTAACTTAGCGTAATGTTTTCAAGGTTCATTTATGTTTTTAGCATGTATCAGCTTTTTATTCCTTTTTTATGGCTGAATAATATTCCATTATATGGATATATCACATCCATTCATCAAGTGATGGACATTTGTGTTTCCACCTTTTGGTTATTATGAACAATGCTGCTATGAAAGTTTTGTACAAGTTTTTGTGTAGACATGAGTTTTCATTTCTCTTGGCTATATATCTGGAAGTGAAATTGCTGGGTCATGTGGTAACTCTATGTCTAACTTTTTGAGAAACTGCTGGACTGTTTCCAAAGTTACTGCACCATTTTACATTTCTACCAGCAGTGTATGAGGGTACTGATTGCTCCACACACTCACCGACACTTGTTATTACCTAATTACTTCTTAAACAGACTTTCAACAACCATACTTTTGTGAACTTCATCTCCCACTTTCAGAGGTATTTGCTCTATAATCCCTGAGTCTTTGTGGAGAGGAAGGACATAAATTGAATTGTTCCTTGGCTTTTCCCTCTGCCGACTTGAAATTCACTTTTCTCCAGTGTGCTTAGTTGTTTACCACTTGTCAGTTTGGTTTCCAGTTTCTAAATTTTGCTGAAGTTTTCTCCTTTCTCATTTTCTATGTATCTTTGATTTCTTGCCTTTAAAAAACAACTTTTCCATCATTTTAGTTGGGTTTCACAAGTGAGGAGATCTAAGTGCATGTATCAGTCCACCATCTTTAACTATAAATTGATAATTCTTGTTTGAATTAGGTTGTATGTTGGATTTTATCTATATCCAGAGGAGGGCCCTAGATCTTATTCAGGTATATCCTTCCCTAATCCCTTTTTGTTCTGTACTTTCTGTACACACATTTCATCCTAAGCAGCTCCATCTTGCCCTAATTATGGGTCCTACAATGTTCCCAGGACCCAGTGCCATGACCCTTCTATTTATAGTGGCAGTGGGCCAATTACTGGATGAAATATAGCATGAGTTGATGAGGATTGTATGTTTCTTGTGATATTAAAAAATTTTGTTCTCATATCCAGTCTGATTTATATTCAGCACAACCTATTTCTTTTCTGGGCCTTGGCCTGTGGAGCTTAATCTTTTGCTAATTTTCTTAGATATATTGAAGAACTTTTTAATCATGTTAATTTAGAGTCATTCCTTGCTTTCTCAACTATTAAGCATTCCACATCACTGTGAATTATATGTGAAAACCTTTCAATCTTTAAAATGTTGGAATTTTCTATCTTCTAAATCCATAAAATGTAGTTTCTCAGATATACTGTCTTATAATTTCCATACCATATATACCAGTGATTTTTCTGATCAGTTTTCTTTGAGATTTAAAAAACATTGATGCAGCCGGGCGCGGTGGCTCACGCCTGTAATCCTAGCACTCTGGGAGGCCGAGGAGGATGGATTGTTTGAGCTCAGGAGTTCGAAACCAGCCTGAGCAAGAGCGAGACCCTGTCTCTACTAAAAAAGAAAGAAATTAATCGGACAACTAAAAATATATAGAAAAAAAAGAAAAATTAGCCGGGCATGGTGGTGCATGCCTGTAGTCCCAGCTACTTGGGAGACTGAGGCAGAAGGATTGCTTGAGCCCAGGAGTTTGAGGTTGCTGTGAGCTAGGCTGACGCCACGGCACTCACTCTAGCCGGGGCAAAAGAGTGAGACTCTGTCTCAAAAAAAAAAAAAAAAAGAAACATTGATGCATTGAGTTTAGTCAGTGAACACTTGGCATTTTCACAGGTACATGTCCTAATTTAAATTTATTGATAATTATCTTTCAATGACAGGAATGTCAAAGAAAATTAAACCACAGACTTGGTCTGGATTCCTATTTACTCAAACCAGTGCAACGAATCACTAAATACCAGTTACTGTTGAAGGTAATTATGTAAAACATTTGTTTCCTTCTTTGCTGTTTTGGGTCAGATATGGCAAAGCAATTAAAAAGGAAGTAGCTGACTAATAGGCACTAGAAATAGGTAGGCTCAATGACTGGGAGGGCTGGATTTAGCAGTAGAATTAGTGCAGCGTGTTCCTTCCATTCACTGTGGCTATGCACATGTCATAGGCATAGATGTTAGGCTGTGACTATTTGGAGTCTTAGCTATTTAATTCTTCAAACAAGTTGTATTGATTTATGCATAATATTTTATGGAAGAACTTTTAATATTGTTAAGAACTAAACAAATATTTTTTATAGTTTTGAGGCTGTATTTCATATAGGCCTTCTCAATGAAAGATGCAAATGACATTCCCTTAGTGTAATGTGAAAGGATGACTGAAATCTTGTGTTAAGTATAAATACAATGTAGCTTGTTTTAAAATGTATTTCCATAGTGTTCTATGCTATATGCATCATGTAAAACAAATTGTTGTACGTAGAGGATGAAAAAACCTGTGTAATTGCATTAAAAACTAATCTCTAATGTATCTCAATAGCTATTATTCTTCGGCTCCAAAAGCGTTGAATACCCTTTGTTTTATACTTTTCAGTTGCTGTTTTACTTCTTTCCCAATTTTGACATTGTTATTAAAAATAGTATTAACTCAACAAAGAGCATATAAAAGAAATTACTCCAAAAAGTGACATTATCTTTGGATTCCTGCTTGAAAGCATGTTAGTCAAAGCTTATTCATTTTCACCAGCTATTAATATCTGCCTAATTTTGGTTTAATTCCTGATTTCTAATTACAGGAGCTATTAAAATATAGCAAAGACTGTGAAGGATCTGCTCAGTTAAAAGAGGCACTTGACACAATGCTCGATTTACTGAAGTCAGTTAATGACTCCATGCATCAGATCGCAATAAATGGGTATATTGTAAGTAGATATTAATAATTGTTGGAATTTTAGGAGGTCAGCAATATCAATAACCCTTTCCTCTGCTTCTGGAACCAATTGAGAAATAACGTATAAGAAGCAGATAAATGGAGATCAAAATGTTAGCATTATTATTGATAATACTAAGTGGAGAATTGGCTTTAGATCAGCCAAATGGATTTCTGAGATTCCCCTTGTCCTCAACAGCCTGCCCCCAAGTCCGGACCTCAAGGGAGACATATTGTCCCAGAATTGCTGCTTGCCCTGGTCCAGTGTAGATAGGGTGGCAAAGGATCACATCTTTAGAGCTTGCAGCCTTTTAACAGATTAGCTCTCCCCAGTGGGGAAACCAATAAGATTGAGGAAGCCATGGGGAGAGTTAGGCTAGCTGAAATACTGCCACATGGAGATGATGTGAAGCCAGGGAAAAGGAAGTTTCTTTTATCTTTTGCCCCACAGAACTTTGTACATAGGTGATGCATGTTTTAATGTAAAAAGATAGAATGAATATATTTTTAAAAAACATATAAATTATGCTTGAGAGTTTTAGTAGCTCAAGCTAAACGCTAAAATGCTGATGTCAGAGATCTGAATGTAGCTCTGCTTTGTACTAATGGGTTTTGATTTTCCATTCTAGGGAAACTTAAATGAGCTGGGCAAGATGATAATACAAGGTGGATTCAGTGTTTGGATAGGACACAGGAAAGGTGCTACAAAAATGAAGGATTTTGCTAGATTCAAACCAATGCAGCGACACCTTTTCTTGTATGAGAAAGCCATTATTTTTTGTAAAAGACGTGTTGAAAGTGGAGAGGGCGCTGATAGATACCCGTCATACAGTTTTAAGCACTGCTTGAAAGTAAGACAATTTGAATTGTGTAATGTAATATTATTTTGTGTGTGTATGCATGTGTATCCTAGTTTGTAAAAACTTTTCTGTTTCAAATGAATGGGTTTCATACTTTAGCTGCACATCTCTTTGTTTAAAAGAATCTTAATTAGAAGTCTTATGTAGAAGTCAGGTAAAGCAGAACTTCTCTGCTTAAAATTCTCAAGAGTGAGGGAATACATATAGGTTTGATAGAAATCAAATCCTTTCTGCTCTCACTACAATCCTAGGCATTGCCCCAGGGGTCCACTAGCATCCTGCAGAGCACAGTTTGAAATTATGGGGAGTGTCCCAGTCTCCCCCAGGATCACTGTCTTACCAGTGATACTGGGTGGAATTCTTGGTGTTGTTAGCAAGGAGCCATTTGCCACAGGTGAGACATGGAGGAAAGAGTGTCTTCCTTTTCCTCAATGCAATTTAAAAATGGATAATGTTTGTGCTTAGCATATTCCCAGGTTCCTTTCTGTGTCCCTCCTCCATTCCTTAGCTTCACCCTTACTGGGTGTCCAAAGCCACATACCGCTGAATCCTTTTTACACCTGTCCTGTCGTATCCTTTGAAATTACTTTATTCTCTCCTATAAATAAAACTGCCATTTTGTCCTAATATTAGTTTGATTAAAATGAGAGCAATGATTTGAGGAAGACACCGGCAACTCAGTGATACTTCCAGCTAGTTTTGCCGTTAGAGAAGAGGAACTTCCAATTCACATGAGGCTGTATTTCATAAATTAGATTTTTTTATACCCAATGAATTTTATCTTTCAAGTTTTAAATTCTAAAAGCAATATAACATTTGTTATAGAAAATTTGGAAAATAGATAAAGTTATTACCCTCAATTCCCCAACCACTGTGACTTTATTTTTTTTAAATTTCAGAATATTACAAGAGTACAAAAGTTTTGGTTATGTCGATTACTTTTGTACTGCTTGAGACAAAGTTATAAGTGTTCTCATCATCCAGACAGTGTACATTGTACCTGTTAGGTATGATTTCACCCCTCTTCCCCCCTCCTACCTGCTTGATTTGCAATGAGTTTTACTTCCTACTGTGCACACATGCTGTTCGGTTAGTTCCAATTTAATAGTGAGTACGTGTGGTGTTTGTCTTTCCATTCTTGACATACTTCACTTAGGAAAATGGTCTCCAGTTCCATCCAGATTGTTGTAAAAGGTATTAATTCATTTTTTATGGCTGAGTAGTACTCCATGGTATATGTGTGTGTGTGTGTTTGTGTGTGTGTGTGTATACACACCACATTTTATTAATCCACTCATAAGTTGATGGGCATTTGAGTTGATTCCACATCTTTGCAACTGTGAATTGTGCTGCTATAAACATTCGAGTGCAGATGTCTTTATTATAAAATGTCTTTTTTTTTTCCCTTATGGGTAAATACCCAGTAGTGG
Organism: Propithecus coquereli; assembly: GCF_000956105.1. Taxonomy (NCBI): domain Eukaryota; kingdom Metazoa; phylum Chordata; class Mammalia; order Primates; family Indriidae; genus Propithecus; species Propithecus coquereli. The sequence continues at coordinate 9,048,665 of NW_012156284.1, forward strand.
GATTGTTGGATCAAATGGTAGGTCTATATTTAGTTCTTTGAGGGATCTCCATATTACTTTCCATAGAGATTGAACTAGTTTTCAGTCCTACCAGCAGTGTATGAGTGTTCCTATCTCTCCACATCCATGCAAGCATCTATTGTTTTGGGACTCTTTGATAAAAGCCATTCTTACTGAGGTTAGGTGATATCTCATTGTTGTTTTAATTTGTGTTTCCCTGATGATTAGTGACCTCGAGCATTTTTTCATATGTTTATTGGCCACTTGTCTATTTTTCTGTTCATGTCTTTTGCCCACTTTTTAATGGGGTTGTTTGATTTTTTTTTTCTTGCTGATTTGCTTGAGTTCTTTCTAGATTCTGGTTATTAGCCTTTTATTGGATGTATAGCATGCAAATACTTTCTCCCATTCTGTAGTTTGTCTGTTCGCTCTAATGATTGTTTCCCTGGCTGTGCAGAAGCTTTTTAATTTAATCAAGTCCCATTTATTTATTTTTGTTGCTCCCGTGATTGCCATTGGAGTCTTCCTCATAAATTCTTTGCCTAGGCTGATATCTTTTTTCCCCCAGAATATTACGGGGGTACAAACGTTTTGGTTCATAAATTGCTTTTGCACCATTTGAATCAAAGTTATAAGTGTGCCCATCCCCTAGATAAGCATGCACTGTACCTGTTAGGTGTGAATTTACCCATGCCCTCCTCTCCCTCCCACCTGCTTGATTTCCGATGAGTGTCATTTCCATGTGTGCACATAAGTGTTGATCTATTAGTTCCAATTTAAGGGTGACTACACGTGGTGTTTATTTTTCCATTCTTGTGATACTTCACTGAGAAGAATGGTCTCAGTGTTCACTTGTCTGAAAAAGTCTATTTCCTCTTCATATAACAAACTTAGTTTTGCAGGATACAAAATTCTAGGCTGGCAGTTCTGTTTAAGAAGATTGAAGGTGGGGCCCTAATCCCTTCTGGTTTGTAAGGCCTCAGGTGAGAAGTCTGCAGTTAGTATGATGGGTTTTACTTTGTAGTTTACTTGATGCTTTCGCCTCACTGGAGTTCCTCCTTCATTTTAATGTTGGCCAGTCTGATGACTATGTGACATGGTGATTGCCTTTTTGCAGTGAATCTCCCAGGTGTTTGTTGATCTTCTTGTACCTGGATATCTAAATTTCTAGCAAGATCAGGGAAGTTTTTTTCATTTATTCCCTCACATAGGTTTTCCAACCCTTGTGTGTTTTTTTCTTTACCCTCAGGTGCCTATGATTATTATGTTTGGCCTCATTACATAATCCCATATTTCTTGTAGGCTTTGTTCATTTTATTTCTCTGTTCTTTATCTTTGACTGACTTGTTTAGTTTGAAGGTGTTTTCTTCAAGCTCTGAGATTCTTCTGCGTGGTCTATTCTTAAAACTTTCCACTGTGTTTTGTATTTCCTTGAATGAATTTTTCATTTCTATAAGCTCTATTTGATTCTTTTTTAATAATTTGATTTCTTTAATGAATTCTTCATTCATTTCCTATATTGTTTTTGTGGTTTCTTTGTGCTGGTTTTTCATTTTCTCTCATATTTTGCTGAGTTTCCTTATAATCCAAATTTGGAATTTTTTATCTGTCATTTTGATATTTTCGTTTTGGTTGGTATCCATTCGTAAAGAGTTGTTGTTTCCTTTTGGGGGTATACTTTCGTTCTGAATTTTCATACTTCTGGAGTTCTTTCACTGATTCCTTTTTATGTGGCCTTTTGATTGAGTCCTGGGGGTACTGGGTCTGGCTTGCGGGCCTGTCCCCAGGACCTTGAAGATCAACACTTGACTGTGCCAGGGAGGAGAGTGCTGGTCCCGAATTGCCTGTGGGGTGTTCAAGCAGGTTTGATGGTCCTCTCAGATTGCCTTTGTCCTGCTGTCTTCACCTCTTCCTAGTACTGTGAATTGTGTTGGGTCCCCCAGCTTAACATCTGATATGACTGATGGTACTTGTGATTACGAATCAGCTATGCCCTGTTTGCTTGAGTTGGGTGATGCTATAATGAGCTATATAGTTGTTCTCCCTGTCATAGGTTAATGTTTGTGTGAAAGAGCCAGCTGCTGAGATGTTCTTTTGTCCCCATGGTAAACCCTTGTCCCCCAGGTGGAGTACTTGAGTGCCCCAAGGTTTAGGAAAGACCCTGTAGCTCCCAGGGTGTTGCTTAATCTCCACCACCACTGAGGTGGAGGGAGGAGCAAGGCAGTCCGTTGCTAGGTTGTAGGAGCCCAAAAGGCTTTGCAAACCCTTGGTGCTGCTCAGAAATTGCTTTTCTGGCCACTAGGGGGAGCTACTGGTAGGCGGGTCAGGATAAGCTCTCCAAATCAGGAGGGCTGTTCGTGGGGGGAGGGGCCTAGTCCCTTGAGTGCTAAGGCCCCAGGCTGGGATCTTTCCGCCTTTATCCCGTGACACAGTTTTTATGAAGGGAGGAGTGTGCACACCCCAAGTCACCACTCCTTGGATGCCCACAGCACATTCCCGTCAGTTTAGTCCAGCTCTCACCACCGGAGTCCAGCTCTGAAGCCTGTCCCTGGTCTGTGTGTCTGACCCACTAGCGTGCATCTCCAGGAAACCAAATGCTGGTGGGCAGGGAGTACCACAATTGTGCACCCTGTTCCACTACAAGTCCTCAAAGGAAGATGTGTGATCCCCACTATCTGTGGGGACCTCAACCTGAAGCACGCGCCCGCTGGAGAGAAATGGCCACTTGGTGATTCTGGACTGAAACTGTTCTCCCTGTTTTAACGAGTCGGGTGAGGGGCTGCAGCACCTGGTCAGCCCGAGCTCTACCTGTTTTCTCAGGTTGCAGTGGACAGGGGAGGGGTCGGGGAGGAAGTGTCTGGATGGGAGAAAGGTGGCACTCTGGCCTCTTGTGGCACTTTTCTGCGGGGAGCCCCTCATGGGCTGCCCAAACTCCTGGGGCTCTCTAGTTCACCCCACTATTCCTTATTTTCTGCCATGTCTGGGCTTGTGGAGGTGGAAAAGCCTTCAGTAAACTTAGTGTCCTGCTGCCCAACTGAGGCATGATGTAGGAGAGGCAAGGGAATCCCCCCTTACCCTTTCACTGAGCTCTGAGCCTCTCTGGGTTTCATCCTCACTGATACCTTTTCCTCTTTATCTTCTTTTTTTTCGGCTTCACAGATTTTCTCTCTCTGGTCTCCAGCTGTCTTTGGCATCTCTCTCTGTGACCCACACCTTAGTTGTGACTCTTCTCTCCTCTCCTCTATCCCATATCTTGCCTTCCCACTGGGATGGTTCGACAAGTGATGTCTCTGGTCAGCCATCTTGAACCTGAATTTTTCCGCTATCACTTTAGTCATTTTTCATGAGCGTGTTCTTTCATAGTTGTCATCACCAGTATATTTGAGAGTTGATGAAATTTTCAACGGCAGTTACAAATAGGACAGGCAACATATCCTGAGATAGGCCTGAGGTGTTTGTCTTACGAGGCTACCAGATAAGCAGGCCCTGCTTTTGATTGTTCCAATAGGTTCTGCAGCCCATAGCTGCTCCTGACAATGTTCCTCCTCAGGGCCAGGTGAGGAGGAAGTCGCTCTTCCTATTATCTGTTTTCCCTGCTTCACTTCTGAATGTACAGTAGCTTCACAGCTTCTTTAAAACTCTTGACTGTTTTGATCACAGTTGCCCAGGTGCTTCTTTGATATTAGCAGTCCACCTCCCAGCTCCTAAATCTCTAAGGGTCTCTCATGTTGTGGTTGAGAACCAAGAACTTGCAGGGTTCAGATCTCTTGCTGTCTATATACCTATTCCCTGGGAAGGTATTTTACCTTCATAGGCATGTTTGACCCAAAACCATTTGATTTACATTTTTCATGTGGGGTGACCTAGTTTCTATAGTATTGCTAATTTGTATTGATTTTTTATTTTACCTTTAATTTGTCACAATGATGGGCATGCCAAAAGAATGTTTCTCAAGTACCTTAAGGTAAGGAGGGACGAGTATGAGGTGATGAAGTCAGGAGAATTGAAACTACAATGATTCCATGGAAACAGGGTCGGAGATATGAGAAACATTTCAATGGAAGGTAGACATATGGGCTTGGTGACTTACTAGTTAGAGGAAATAAATAATATCTGACATTTGAAGGAAGAAAATCTGTCTGGTTCTTTTTGGTTCCCCAATAATACCTAGCATCCTTAATAAAAAAGACTAATGATACCTACAAGGCTTTGGACAGGATTCCTGGGAAAACAGTGATGTCGCTGACTGAGAAAGATGAACATTAGGATATTTCTTAGTGCTAACTGTGCTTATGTCCTCATGCTTACCTATCATGAGATTCTAGCATTAAGCAATTGCTAGCATTACTCATCAATGTGTTACTTAACAATTACGGTTGTTGGTTTCAAAATCTTAACCCCTTGATAGAGAGGATCAGCACAGATACTCTGCTGCTGAGCAACTTCTCTCTCACTTTAAATGGACTCTGGTCTTGACTGCATCATAGCATGCTGGAATCCCATGGCCTGACCATGTACTTTCTAATGACTATGTGCTATATTTTAAGTCAGCCACTTATATGCAAAGAAAGGCTCTATCTAAAGTCACATTAAACAGATGGAAAGATTTAAGTTCTTCAGATTCCTCAGTTCATGTGTTTATTATTATCATCTATTTTTTAAAACAAACATGCACATAGTGCTATGTGCCAGACATAATGGTTAGATTTCCAGGAAACTCAAAAACATTCATTTAATCAATAATGATGTGCTATATGTTTGCAAAGAAAAATAATAAAATTATTACAATTCAAATGGAAAGAATAGAAAGCAAATGTATACTTTTAAAACCTTATTATATAATCTAAACATTTAATATGCACTATTTATTTCAAAATTTTAAGGGGTGCTATTTCATTTTTATATCAACTCTATGAAATAGGTGTTCTTCCCATTTTATATAGTTGAGGAAACTGAAGTTTAGAAAAGTTAAGCAACTTGCACCAAGACACATAGCTAATGAGTGGTAGAGATGGAATTGCCACCCAGGCCTCTGTAACTCCAAAGCCTGTGTGCTTTACAGTTTGTCATGTGGGTACATTAAAAGCCCAACTTCACGGCTATATGATTCATCCATGTAACCAAAAACCACTATACCTTTAAATGTATTGAAATAAAGAAAATGAAAAAAGACAAAACCATATAATGAAACAAAAGTAACTTTTAAAAAGATTGAATATGAGATGATTATTATTTATCTTAAATTCTGATATTTGAGCAGAAGTAGGTTAGAGTTGTGGAGTAAGAATATAAAAATATTTTGGGACATTCTAAAAGTAACTTCTGACTACTTTCAGGGTGGATATCACAGGCTCTTTAATAAGTTACATTTCATATCTAAGCATAATTGCTTTCCTTCTTGGTATAAGGAGCTCACTAGCACTATTTTCAATGCTTATCAGCTCTAATTAGGATCATTTGGGGGGCTCATAATTGGAACAGAGAGTGAGATATTCCTTTACATAAATAGATAGGAATTGAAAGAAAAGAGGAAAGGTAGAAAGGAACTACAAAAGAATGTGTACAAGGGGGTGAAATATCTCAAAGTGGAATTAACCAAGCTATTAGCAGCAAATGATGAAAGAAAATGGAAGAGTTCATACTTTGCACAATCATATGGAGGAGAAGAAAAACTGTGGTAAGGGAGAGATATTGCACACAAAAGTTTCACTGGCTACAAGGAGACATCACTTTCTCATGACATTGTTTTCCAGAGAGTCTAAGGGATTGGTGGAAATAGATCCTTGTGTACCGGCTGGTTCTCCCTTGCCCCATAAATTGGATGTTTATTACATGTAGGGCTTCTATCGAGATAAGTAATCATTTTTAAGATGAACTGATCCGGCAAATGATTATTTTAAATAACAATTTAAGTTAATTTGGATTGGCATTTTTCACTGATGTTTAATTACTTCTGTGTTTGACATAATAATTTGTTTTAATAGTATAAGTTAATTTATAAGAATTGAATCATAGATGGGTTACTTAGATGTTCAGATTTATAACATTTGTGCCAATCACTGGAATGGAACATGCAGTCTGAACTATAAAGTGCATCATTTAATGAAAAACTGTAAATATTCTTGTCTGTGATTGTACTTGTCATTTCATACTCATTGAATATAAAATGTGTATTTTGCCCAAGTTGGAAATTCTGTTTCATTTACAATACGATGGGATAAATTTAATGTAATTTCATAGTCAAAATGCTTATCAAAATTTTGACTTATTTATTATAGATGGATGAAGTTGGAATCACCGAATATGTAAAAGGTGATAACCGCAAGTTTGAAATCTGGTATGGTGGGAAAGAAGAAGCTTATATTGTCCAGGTTGGTCATTTAAAAATTCTTCTGGAAACCGAAAGTTGCGTTAACATTCAAAAGTCTGAATTTGCAAACAAAAATAATTTTGGTCACATATCACAAACTTCCATTCCTTTTATGTAGGTCACGAAAATATTATTTGAATATTCTTTGTGAGGTATTAAAATATTTTTTCTGGTAGCACATGTTTTCTTTAAATTGAGATATACCTGTGGTATTCTCTAGGGCTTCAAGTTTTCACAACTACACTAGGAGACTTATCAACTAGCGCAGACAGCTTGGCAGGTACTTCTCTGTCCCTGTCAAGTTTCCAGAGTTATGAAATTATAACAGTTCTCATTTCCTCATGTGCTCAACATTCACACGGTACTTGATTACAAGACACGGCCATGCGATAATTTAGACTTGCTCCTTGCTTCTATAGAACGTGGGTAAAGCCCTGGCCAGATGTGCTATAAGGTCCAACCTGTTTTCAGGAAAGGGGAGAGGAATCAGAACATTTTAAGAGGATGTTGTCATTTCAATAAATATTTGTATCACAACCTGTCAATGTGCTGTCATCTGTTGAAAATGCTCAGTGTTTTTTGTTTTAATTCTGTACTACGTAACTACAGTCCATAAAAATATATTTTCTTGGTTTGCTTGAGATACAATACTTGGTATCATTTAACAAACTTATCTTGTAAGTAATGGGAGGATATCGAAGGAGGCTTTCATGTTATCATCAGTCACTAAGATTATTCTGCAATAGATTATCTTTTCAGAACTAGTAGAGCTTGTTTTATTTTACTAAAATTAAACATAAAAATATTAGAAGAAAACATGATATTTTAAAAAGAAGCCTCCTGAAAAGAAAAAATAAGTGGAATTCACATTTTTACGTAAGCATTACCATTCCATTATTTAAGGGCAATTTAAAAATAGTTTTGATTGTATTATTTCATCTAATCTGATGGCTAGTGATTTTATTCTTAGAAATTTTATGAATCAAAAGGTTTGAATTTGAATGTGGTGTTTTAGGGAGTAGATTATGTTCAATATACTTAATTACATTTGTTTTATTATAGACCATCCATTTTAAAAGAAAATGTGTCCCCTCTTTCCTTTTTGATCTTTAGGCTCCTAATGTAGATGTAAAGATGTCATGGGTAAAAGAAATAAGAAATATTTTGCTGAAGCAACAGGAACTTATGACAGGTAAATTTAAACATGCATTCTTCAGAACAAGTAGTATAGTAACAGCTCATTAACTCGATTTTGTGTTGATTTTTGCAGGGAATGGGGCTTATATTTACTTTATACTATTTATAATGAAAGGGTTTGTTAAACTAGTAGGAGATTGAGATTCAGAGAGTTGTTTAAAGTAGTTTGGAGAATGAACTTTACACAAGAAAATGAACCCTGTTGTTTGAGAAGCAACACAGTGAACTGGCTATTAATTCCCAATCCTTCCCAGGAGATGACTCTGCTTAGCACCTCAAGTTATCAGTACTTGATAACGTTGGGATGAGAGCCAGTTCCAGTTCTAAACTTGGACATCTTGAGTAAAATATTACATGGTTTGGACCTTTCCAAATTCCAACTTCATATGGGTCTTCCTTCTGGTTATATCAAGTCAGTGAAGGTTAACTCTAATGGCAATGATATGTGGATGTGTGTGTGTGTGTGTGTGTGTGTGAGAGAGAGAGAAAGTCATTGGCCTTCAAGGAAGTAAGAAGTCTGGCTTCTGGATGATGCTTATATGAGCTTTGTTTTATTTCATAGTTAAAAAACAAAAGCAACAGAATCAGTTAACAGAACAGGATCAGCTTTCTCCTCAGCAGAATGATGGGTAAGTGATTATTCTTTGAGAAATGTCACTCCGGCAACCTTCTGTGTTCTGTATGTAACATGAAACAGTGTAATTAAAGTATGTCAAACAAAAACCATTAGTCATTTTAGCAATAACTCATCAGATTCCATAAACACATAATTTTCTCAGTTCTAGCCTTGTATTGGAGCCTGATAGTCCCTAACTACCCCATGGGCTGATTTGTAAACATGATTACAAATGCTTTGTTTTAAATAAGTCATTGGAAGAGTTGCATGTAGGGAGACAGGAAAGGTGGCTGCACTCATGGCTTTCTCTTACAAGTATTTTTGGTCACCTTCGATTTAATTGGAGAAAGAGAGTTGTAAGAATATGGGAACACAGCAGATGGAAGACGGGCTCACAGCTTTGTAGTCCCTTGATGGAGACCACTTGCTGCTGACTTGGCCTCTCTTTCTACACAGTTGAAGAGAAAGTATGGATCTTGAGAGGGAACGCAATCTGGACACACCAGGAAGTCTTTAAGAAAGGTGGCAGTCCTATATGATAGCACACCGCTGCTGGTTTAGAGATGTGGTCTTTGTATTCTGCCTCTAGAAATTTTAAGAGGTGGAGTTTCTACAGCACATTTGCATATCTGCAGAAAGAATTCCCAAACTGATTCTAGAGTCCTGGCACAGAGATTCACCATACAGTGTCTGCTTGCTGTAGGGATTATTGAATGACTTATTAGAAATAATGTTTTTTCCTTTGCTGCACATCATCTTTCTGAGGTAGTTAAAATCAGGTGCAATGTGGTGGCTCATTCGGGGCTTTAGGAAAACCATTTAAAGGTCCTAGAGAAAGTCTTTATCTTCTAGGGTTCACGATACTCAATCTTTTATCATATATTATAGGAGTAAAATCTTTAGATTTCATGCAGTAATTGACTTAACAGTAGCTGATGCAAACTCAGCAGTGTGAATTAGTTGAAGGTTTCATCTTCATTTATACACTCCTTATCTGATTTGTTAAGGTTAGAAGTCCGCAGAGCAACAGAGATTGTACACAGTATACCTGCTTTTGGTCTAGAAGGGAGTAGTTTTTTCCCCACATAATAAAGAGAACTTGCCAGCTTGGATCCTGGGATTTAAGCTTTGGTATATTATAAGCTATTGTCACACAGACCTAAATAGGGAGTATCAGCTGTTTGAATGGATTCTCAGAGCATGTTTTTAACACATGGGATTGGTGAAAGAAATACTATTTTAAATTTCTTTTTACTCTTTGACTATACAAAAGCTCACTTATTTTTATACATCACTCTTTCAGAAAGCAGCAGGGAGCTTTTAAAAGTGTTGAGGAAACCGAATCAGAACCCACTAGTGCTATGGTGGAGGTCTGTGAGGCAATCGTGTCAGTTCAGGCAAAAGCAAATACAGGTATGTGTCATGGTCATCCCAAGATGAGATTCATGGCTGTGCATCTGTCATTGTAAATTTGGAAAATCTACTCGTCTGGTATTTTTGTATAAAGAAAATAAAGGTTACCCATTTTTATAAGGCTTTCATGTCTTGCATATGCAAGATACTCTGGTGGGCACTACAGAGCAGTGGTTGTGAAAGTTTGGTCCCTGGACCAGTGGCATCAGTGTCACTTGGGAACTTGTATGGAAGGCAAATTCTCTGGCTCCACCCCAGACCTTCTGAATCAGAAACTCTGGGAGCGAGGCCCAGTCACCTGAGTTTTAACAAGCTCTCCAGGTGATTCTGATGTATGCTCAAGTTTGGGAATCCGGCTGTAGAGGATATAGAGATGAAGAAAACACGTATGCTGGCTTTAAGGAATGCACGCTTTACTTACCCCCTTGGTTTAATGAATAGAGAACAGTTGTTTACAGCTGGAATATTTATTGTTCCAATGTGAATTGTGTTTGAAATGATTTTAAACAATTTATTTAATTCAACAAATATTAACATAACATGACCTGTATGCCGGGAATTATGAAAAGTGCTGGGCATACAGTCTAATTAGGATACACTCAGCTGCCACCCCGTGAAGCTAGGAGGGTGCAAAGATAGTTCAATAAACAATTAAAAGTATATTGGGTGTTACAACAGGGAAGTACTAAGTACTCTAGAAGTACACAATGGGATTACCTAAACAACTCTAGGATCAACGGCATAGACTTCTCTGGAGAAATGCCTAGCACAGTACCTGATACTCAATACTTAAATATAATTGCTCTTAATCTGGAAGAATTCTCCACAAGTTGAGGAGAAGCAACTAATGACAACCTTGCTCAGTTTTCAGTTATCTACTTAAAGGTCACTTCCCTCAGGTCACCTATGCTTTGTCCCCCAGAGTGGTATGGAGAGAGGATAGATAGCATTAATACCCTCATTTGACAGGTGGGGACACCAAGTTAGGGAAAGTTGACATGACTTTTCCAAGATTTTATGAAGAGTTTAATGTGGCCAGGATGAGATTCTAATTTGCTGCTTACATTTGATTGCTTAATCCAATTTTTTTAAATTCAATTTTTTAAGTATTATAGTTAGTTTTACTTCTTACCTTGTGGTAAACTAGCACCATTAAGTAACTGCCACACTCCACGTTTTTCTTATAGTTTGGACTGAGATGTCACAATCTGCAGAAATCCCTGAAGAACCTGAGGAACTATTTCTACTCTACTTATGATGACAATGAAGAAGAAGATAGGCCCCTAATGGTTAGTAATGATATATTACATTAAAACTCTTCAGGCAGTTTTATTGATCAAATAGGCAGAGCCCATAGGAGCAATCTTTAGTCAGTATCCTTGAGGTCATTAGGAGTATTCCATGGCCAAAAGATTTGAAACAAATCTTATTATGAACATTCAGGAAACACTTCTCTCTTTAAGTAGAACTTGTTTGACCTTTATGTGGAGCTTCTTCTGAAGTTGGTGAAATAGTATTTCCAAATCTCTATAAATTGACCAAATTTATCTTTGGTTGAGCTTCACCACTGTGGTTTCCATCTAGGCATGTGAAATAAAATGAGAACAAAGAAGTTTAAAATATACTTTAAAAGTCAGATTGAATTCCACATTATAAAATATAGGAAATAAACATTACACATTAAAAACTGTTTAATAACATCTGGGGAATATATTTTAGTAGTTTCTCAAAAAATGTGCTAATGATATCAAATCTCAACATATCAGAGCAGTGGGTTACCCAGAAAAATTAAAGGAGGTTGCTTTAGAGTAAAAGTAAATGTTTTATAGAAGAAATAGTTTGCAAGTTGTTAGGATACTGGTGGGTTATTAGAGGGGAGTTAGCAGTGTTTGGGGGTAAATCCCTACTTTTCTAAAGTCACCAGCTTGGAGAGTGGGAATGATGCTTGGTACTGAACTGCTCCTTGGTGCCCTTCAGAGGAACCAATTCAGTTTGACAGATCTACTGTTGGTGTAAGGGAGTAACGACATGGATGATCACAAAGCTGCACAGCACTGACTCTGCAATGTTTTCTTTAAAAAAGTAACAGATATCCTTTCTTCTAACAATGTGATGACCATAATACATATTTGTATGGTAGTTTATAGTTTCTCAGCTGATTTCTCAATTAATATCACAATATGAGATAGGGTAGGCTCTAATGCCTCCAGTTGACAGAGGAGGAGACTGAGACTCGGAGCTGGTGAGAGATTTGTTCTGAGTTAATTGTCTAGACCAGCAGTTATCAAACTTTTTGATGAAGGAAGCCTTTACATTCTTAAAAACTGAGAACCCCAAAGAACTCTGGTTTATGTAGGTTACATCTGTTGATAGTTTACCATATTATAAATTAAAACTAAGAATTACATAATTTTTGATTTATTCATTTAAAAATATTAATAAACCCATTGTAAGTTTATATAAACAATATTTTTGTTAAAAAGTTACATCTTTCAAAATAAAAATTAATGAGAAGGGTGGCATTTTAAATACTTTTGTAAATCTCTTTAATATTTGGCTTAGTGAAAGACAGCTGAATTCTCATATCTGTTTTTGCATTCAACCTGTTGTGCTGTTGCACATCAGATAGCTTCTAGAAAACTCCACCATACGCTTGTGAGAGGATGAAACTGAAAAAGGCAAATAATGTCTTAATGTAGGTTGACCTTGCAGACCCTTTGAAAGGGTATTGGGAACCCCGAACAGTCTGTCTCCTACACTTTGGGAACCACTGGTTTAGAATAATAATAAAAATAAGTAAATTTCCTTAATTAATGTTATCGGAGAATGGGTAGTTGCTCAGATGCGAACAAAAAGTCAGAAGAAGGCAGTTTGTGTTTAAACATTTGCTGTAGATGATCTATGAAGGAATTGTCAAGAACTCAGTCTGGTTTTTTTTCCAAAATATTAAGGGGGTACAAATGTTTTTGTTGCATAGATACTTTTTATAATGCTTATTAACATCAGGGCTTTTAGGGTGTCCATCACCCAAATAGTGAAGAACTCAATTGTAAGCATTTTTCCAGCTATGGTATCAAAAAATAAAGTACATAAGCAAAATTGATTAATGCTTTAATAACAGGGGATAGAAATGTAGAAAAACCTATTAGTTTTTCTCCCTTCTTCTAATAATTCTCTGAGTTGTGCTACAAAGGAAAACATACAAAAGAGCAATACAGTGCATTCCATATACCCTCCCTCCCCAAAAAAGAAATTGGGACTAGTGGCTCTTTTGGTCTCACTTTATCAAGTTATCAAGTTAAAAACTAAGCAATAATGGGTACTGCTTCCCTTGTAGAGACCTGTGTCGGAGATGGCTCTCCTATTTTGATGAAGCTACTATGCAAATGGCAAGTAGCCCTTTCCTGCCTGCTCCTCAGCCCATTTGGAAAAAATACTACTCGCAAGACATTCAGCCCAAATGATGTGGATGTTGTTTTCAGGTTAATTCCCTTGGACACACAAACAATCAACAGCACATAATTATTTCTTTTCTTTCATTTTATAAAAATTTTAATTGTACTCTTTCCTTTTAAAATCATGTATTCAATGTGTAAGATATTGTGCAGGAAAGATTCTCATCTCAGAATACTTTTGGACTTGAAAATCATTTCTTCCCTGTCTACTTTGTAACCAAATGCAATCAGTGTGCCTTGTATTATTTAGCTTATTAATGAATTGAGTTAAAATTATGGCTGCAAAATGACTAAGGTCAAGTAAAGCACAACATTAGGCTTTAATATGCTTTAATTGGACCCAGAGCTTTTGTGCCCATTATTTTAACCTGTGCAAAACAATACAAAGCCCAGAAATTCTCTTGGGGGTGTGAGTAAATTTTGTTCAGGGCTACTGTCTTTTGTATGTGCCAATATAAAATTTTCAAGAAAATAGTTTACAGATAAGAGTATTTAAAAATTAATATTTTCATGTTTGT
>NW_012156284.1:9062283-9073538 GCF_000956105.1 Propithecus coquereli
AGAATACTTTTGGACTTGAAAATCATTTCTTCCCTGTCTACTTTGTAACCAAATGCAATCAGTGTGCCTTGTATTATTTAGCTTATTAATGAATTTAGTTAAAATTATGGCTGCAAAATGACTAAGGTCAAGTAAAGCACAACATTAGGCTTTAATATGCTTTAATTGAATCCATTATTGGACCCCACCCTTTAATTGGACCCATTATTTTAACCTGTGCAAAACAATACAAAGCCCAGAAATTCTCTTGGGGGTGTGAGTAAATTTTATTCAGGGCTACTGTCTTTTGTATGTGCCAATATAAAATTTTCAAGAAAATAGTTTACAGATAAGAGTATTTAAAAATTAATATTTTCATGTTTGTTTTTTCTGGATTTATGCTTATAATTCATGTAACAAATTAGTTGTGCTCTATTATTTTCTGTACATTTCATGTTGTAATTCTCTTTTTTCAAATAAAAATTAATTCTTCAGGTTAAATAAACATATGTTCTGCTTTTTTTTTCATCACAAACTGCTCCACGTCCGTCTGTTCCTTCAAAACTGCAGCTACCACATTTGCCATTGAAGAGTGAATATTTTACGTCACAGAGCAGGCAGCTATACAAATAGTTTTGCAATCAAGTTTGTAATGTAATTTTTCAAAACAACTTTATAGTCTCCAGGCAAATATAAAGCCCTAGCAGACTGCAGGAAGAGAGGCTCAGAAGATCTGATTAGAAATGGAGATGTCATTCAGCTTCTCCATGAGGATGCTGAGGGTCAATGGTAGGTGTGTTTGCAATGCCTGTGATGATCTCCGGCTGGAGCACATAGATAGCTAATCCAATCTTCTGCTTTATCTGTATCTTTGTTATACAGTCTCCAAAAGCAGAAATATCACAACGATGGCTTTCATTTTCATTGCTTCAGCTATGCCTGTGTAGCTCAGTGAAAGGAACATTAACCTTTAGTGAGTGAAAGATGCTTTGAAAGAATGACATACTATGTGTCTGCATGTTCTTTTGTGGTTTACCGTGGGCTCAGATGTTTTAGCTGGTACATCTGGGCTTTGTAATGGGTACAGATCACATTCTATTTGGTCATTTAAGTCATTCATTAACCACATATTTAATGAATGCCTCTACTATGTGTCAGGGACCATGCTTTGCTGCTTTATAACGTAGCCACACTTCTCTTTATCAGTTCAAATATTGACTTTTTTTTTTTTTTTGAGACAGAGTCTCACTCTTTTGCCTGAGCTAGAGTGAGTGCCATGGCGTCAGCCTAGCTCACAGCAACCTCAAACTCCTGGGCTCAAGCGATCCTACTGCCTCAGCCTCCCGAGTAGCTGGGACTACAGGCATGCGCCACGATGCCTGGCTAATTTTTTCTATATATTTTTAGTTGGCCGATTAATTTATTTTCTATTTTTAGTAGAGACGGGATCTCGCTCTTGCTCAGGCTGGCTTCGAACTCCTGAGCTCAAACAATCCGCCCGCCTCGGCCTCCCAGAGTGCTAGGATTATAGGCGTGAGCCACCGTGCCCAGCCAAATATTGACTTTTTAGTCTTATCATTCTACCTTTATGCTTTGACTTCATGTAGCACTAATTGCAAAGACGATTCTGCATTTAATTATGAGAGAACCTAAAGCAGGAAGGAAACATTGTTTGGAGGGGGATTGAATGAAGCTTCCGTAATTCTTATGGAAATATTAAATGAAAAAATTGTCTTCATTGTGTCAATAACTTGAACTGAAATGCTACATTGACTGTGTACTCTAACCCTAAAAGTGGAAGAATGTACACATGAGGGTAAAAGTTAATGACAGATCATTAAAGTAATAAGCATTTTTTTCTAGTAACCTAAGTACTTTGTAGGTTACTCAAAGGACCCAAGCATAGTGTCATGAAGGTCTTTGAACACATGCAACAGCTTTGTGAAAATTTGAGCTGTTATGCGGCATATTTATTATATAATGTTTTTATTACCTTAGTATTACCATTGTTGGCTACTAATTTATTTATTATTTAGGTTGGTGAAAAATCTAAACAGAAGAAAAGAAGGTCTGATTCCAGGAAACAGTTTACAGATTTTAATCGGTGACTATAGGTTTCGGAATGCCAGAGTTACAGGTATCATATGAACAAACTGTATACTATTTGTCTGAAGACTGAAGTTTTTAAAGCTTCACCAAATATGACATTGGCAGAGGGTAAGAACCTCTCTGCAGTTAGAAATGAGGCAGCAAACATATTATGTTAGCTAGGATTTAATTTTTCTCTTTAATAGTTTTAAATTTGTGAACAAAGATTTTAAAATCATGCTAAACTTTTCCCTATAAGGTTGATAGGCTTGAAAGAGATTTAAGATACTGTGAAGTCTTGAAGAGACCCTTCAGAATTAAATACTAAGGATATGCTTTTAAGGTACATGCCTTACTATCCAAGAATGCTTTAGTGTGTGTTTTTACTCTGTCCTAGGAGCACATTATTTCCTTATGGTAGGTTTCTGCTACACACGCATCAACACACCTGTGTCTGTGCCCAACACTTACGTGTGAAGGTAGTATGAAGCACCGAGAACTAATCTAATGTTTGTTTCTATTCTATTCTATTTCTCTTTGTCTCTATTTGTTTCATATAAAGTCTCAGGATATTATATTAGAAATCAATAATCCTCACATATTTGGATATTAAACAATATACATCTATACACATGGGACAAAGAAAGCACAAGGGAAATTAGAATTATGTCAAACTCGATGAAAATCAAAATGCAAAATATCAAAATTGTGGATGGAACTAAAGAGGAGGGAAATGTATAACTTTAAATACCTGTATTAGACACTTAAAAATCCGTGTAATTACTACATGAACATAATGAGGGGAAAACTTATTTTAATAGATGCAGAAAAGCAATTGATAAAACTCTATCCTCATTCATGATATTGTAAAAACTGTCAGCAAACTAGTAATAAAGGGTGTTTCTTCAATCTGATAAAGCACACTTATGAAAACTCACAGCTAACATCATGCTTAATGGTGAAATATTGGAAGCTTTTCCCCTAAGATTGGAAACAAGCCAAGGATATTCACTTTGACGATTTCCATTCAACATTACACTGGAAGTCATAGCCAGTGCCATAACTCAATGAAAAGGTTAAAAAAAATTAGAAAAGGCAACACTGTCACAACTAGCAGGTCATATATATGTACAAAACCATAAAGAATCTACATACACACAAGAAGACCCTACCAGAACTAAGAAGTGAATTTTACAAGGCCGTAGTGTGCAAAATCTTTATACAAAAATAAATTGTAATTCTATATCCTAACAACAAAGAATTAAGAATGAAATTTCAAAAAGCATTTACATTGACATACAACATAAAATAAATAGAAATAAATCTAACAACAGATTGCAAGGCTTCTGTACTGGAAACTACAGATCATTGCTGAGATATATTTAAGATGACTTACTAAAAGGGATATACCATGTTCATGAATTGGAAATCTCAATATCATTAAGAAATCTATTGTATCCAAATTGACCTATAGATTCAATACAATCAAAATCTCAGCAGGTCCTTTTAAAAAAAATAAAAGAAAGATAAATTTATTCTAAAATGTGTGTGAAAAGGCAAAGGATCTAGAACAGAATAATCTTGAAAATTTAGAGGACTTATATATCTGATTTCGAGACCCACTATAAACTACAGTAATCAATACAATATGGTATTGGTGTAAGTGTAGAAAACTAGAGATTTCAGAAATAGACCTACATATACATAATTAATATTTTTTGAGACAGAGTCTCACTCTGTTTCCCAGACTTGGGTTTAGTGATGTCATCATAGGTCACTGCAACCTCAAACTCAAGTGATTCTCCTGTCTCAGCCTCCCAAGTAGCTAGCACTACAGGTGTGCACCACCATGCCCAGCTAGTTTTTTCTATTTTTGGTAGAGATAGGATCTTGCTCTTGCTCAGACTGGTCTTGAACTGCTGACCTCAAGCAATCCTCCTGCCGTGGCCTCCCAAAGTACTAGGAGGCATGAGCCACCACCCCCAGCCCATAATCAATTAATTTTTAATCAAGGTGCCAAGTCAATTGAATAGAGAAAGGAAGATTGTTTTAATAAATAATGCTGGGCAACTGGCTATCCATATGGAAAAAGAAATGAACGTCCATCCCTACACCTCACTCCATAAACACAAATTAATTTGAGTTGAATCATAGATCTAAACATAAAAGCTAGAATCATAAAGCTTCTAAAGCACACACAGGACAATATCTTCTGACTTTGTGTAATGACCAACTTCTTATATAAGACAAAAAATGGTAGCCTTAAAATAAGAGTATCAGATAAAAACAAACATTACATATGCTGAATTGAGTACTTTACAACTTTAAAAATTTATACCTGTTAGAATAGGATAAAATCTATGTAACATTTTGAACACTTTCAAAAGCTAAATAATTCTAATGAATCACATTTCCCCCCAAATTAACTAATCCCATGTTACACAGGGAAGAGTTAAGTTTGAAAAAAAATATGACCAGCTTTCTGCCAACTGCTTTATGCTTATTTAAATGGTTAATGAAAAGGACAGAGAAAGAAGCAGGAATTGGAAATGAGTCACATAAAATATGTGCTCAAAGAGCTGTTTAAGACATATAAATCAGTTTTTTAATAAATCAGTTTTTATGAAGCAATTAAAAAAACAATAAAGCCATGAAATAGTAGTGCAATGTATATACTAGAAGATAATGCTCAGGTCTCAAAGATTCAAAAGTGAAAACACTAAGTGTGCTCATCTAACTTCCATATGGTATTGACATTTGTATTCAACATTAAGAAGACCCAGAGTATATTTTCCATAACTTTTATCATCATTTTAAATATAGAACCAGATGTCCTCATACTTAATTAAGGACAAAGTTAACTACATTAGTTTTTAGCTAATGGTAATGCAGGACATATAAAATTACATATTTGATTAGTTTTGATTTGAAATGATTCCATTACTATTAAGTAATCCCAGTAGATTTAGAATATATTAGCAACCTTTGAAAATGCATGGATACACAAAAACTTCAAGCTACTTTGGGTCTGTACTTATTTTTCAGGCAATAAAGGGCTTACTATACATTTGCTAATGAAATATACTTTATTTGGGGGGAAACATTCTTTTCTAGTCACTTTTATTTTCCACTGTGAGTGTACTTTTTCAATATCCTTTTTTGCAGTGGTGTTGAGAGAATTGAAGTGTAATGTATTGATATATCATCAGAATTTTAAGCATTTATTACTCAATGTGGCATGCTGCTAGATAAGAGGACAAGGTCCCATTGATTCCTATTCTACAGAAGTTTCTGACTTAATATGTTAATAAAATATGTATTATTTTCAAATAACACGCATTTATGACTTACGTTGAAATGACTAATTATTCAGGGTAGATTTTGGTTGAATGCTATAATATCAACAGGTCTTGGTTGAGATCTACCCTCACATTACATTGCATAGAGCAAAATAGTATATTGTGGCCTGTAAAAATATATTGTAATATGTTAATCAGTGGATTTGGAACTTACAATTGACTACATATGCAACTGTCATCAGTAGTTAGGTTTAAAAATATATTCTAGTGTGTCCTTTGTAATCTGGCAAATAGAATGTACAGGTCTCTCTGATACTTAAGCACTTAACGTGTTTTGTATTATCTCTAGGCACTGAGCATAATTAGTACAATATTTATAACATCCAGTTGTAGAAAATATGAATTCTGTTTATTTTGCTTTCAGTGAAGCTATGTCTTTATAAAATAAATGCCTTTAATAAATGCTTATGAAACTGAATAATGACTTTCATATTAAAATAAACAACCAGAAGACATTGCCTTGAAGTTATGATGGACCTTTTGAATCTTCACATTTAGTGTTAGAAGTTATAGCACAGAAAACATTTTTGGGCTTAAAAGTCACTTGAGTATTAACATCATTCTTAATTATTTTGTAGATGCTGCTCTGAGTAACACAAGGAAACTAAGTTTCCCTTGAATTAAAGGAGATTGAATAGACTTTCTAAAAATAAGATTTTTCTTTGGAGGTGTGAACTAGATTATATTTCCTAAAAGTGTTAAAGATAAACATCATCATAGTCAGGCTTATCCTACACTGCCCATGACATTCACAGAACTTTCTCAGCACTGAGGTGGACTTCGTCATTCACAGCTTATCTCGGTCTTGCAAGAATCCATCTTCATGCCTTCCATTCCCCCCGGGGTGAAAGTGCAGTGCTATTTTATTGCGAATTAAAATTTTTCATGGCATCCATTCAGATTCCATCTGAAAACAATCCATCTGAATTCAATTATTTTGAATATTTACGGATAAGTTTTATTTGTATTTTTGGTAACTTTTGAATAACAAAACTTCAAGAGAGAGGAGAGAAAATCAATAAACTCCTTTGTTAATTGATAGCATATTTAATTAATTCTGTGTTATCTATGTGACTGTGATGTACCAAAGACATGTGCAGAAGGACCTCTTTTGTACGTTGACTACCATTTAGGGTTGTCAGAGCTGTCTTATGGTCTAAAAATATCCAAAGCTAAAAGTTCTGTGATTTTGTTGTGTTAAAGTTTACATTTTATGCATTGAAATTTAGATACATGTATCACAGCTTTAAGTTAGATATTCATATTTACACTAGAGATGTTCCTATAACAAAACTCTGCTTCTCAGTGTCTTTTGAACTTTCTAGAAAAATGTATTCTAGTAAAGGTTTTCTTAAGTTGTATTTCTTCCTAGTTTTTAAAATAATACATGTATAGATGTCTTTCTTTTAAATATATGAACACTGTGATCATTTGTTTTGAAGTATATGGACAATTGTTGCATGTAGTGTGGAATTTATGGTTGGAGTAATTTATATTATGGACCACTGAAGACAATGGTTTGAAATTTTTGCTTTTTGAATCATGGATTGTGAGTTGGATTATAAGGTTGGCATATAAGGTGCATGTTTATTTGTGATTGCTTTATAATAAACAACAAACACAATAACTTTCATCATTTACTTTTCAAATAGTTTTATGTATTATATAAAAATCATAGATTATGCCAGTGGTATAATGTAACATAACAATCTGTATAACAAACCAATTATATTTTATTCAAAGGTACTCACAAATTATAATCTTCTAATGTCCAATTGCTGGAATTCATGATGGTCCATTTATAAGTTACTCATGAAAATGTCCATATGTTTGATATTTCACTAATGTTTCTACAACAACAAAATGAGACCAAAATACATTTCTTTTGTGTACTGATTTTGTGGTTAGAAGACAGAATTAGGAGATAAAATTTTTGAAAAATGCTGCCTCTCTGAACAAAATGTTTTAATTTCATCATAGTAAACTAGGGATTTTAATCATTTAAGACAATACTCAGTTCTGTAGATTCACATGTACAGTTATAGTCATTTAATGTTTTAATTACTGTATAATGAATGCTATATTTGTATATGTTTATAAATGAAACTATTAATTTTATTAGGCTATAAATGTTACTATAAAATATAGCAATTTCCCTTTAAGTCTTCAAAAATTTAATTGTACTGTAAATGTGCTTACAATGTAAATGCACTTGTGTTAATTCTACATTAAAAATATCCAACCTTAAATTTATTCATATATTTTTTATTTTAGTATTAATTATACATTGAAAATTCCTTTCCTCTCATTTATTGGTGACACCTTCCTAAAGGCACCATAAGTATTTTTAGTTAAATGTCTACCTTCAGCCTTTCTTCATGATTTTTTCTGAGAGAGCGAGTGAGAGAGAGAGAGAGATCTGACCAGAGCCAGAGTAAAATGTTTTCCTCAAAAAATTTCTTTACCCAAATCTATAAGATAGCAATAAAAGCAGTTTCAGAGAATAGATATCCATGTTTCTGAGTGGATATTTCCACACTGAAAAAGTCTGCTTCCATATAATGGAGCCTAAGGATCGGAAAGCATCTAGATACCTGCAGTTGTTTTCTGAACTATCACTTGCTTCTGCAAAGGGCTCCTTAATTGAGATTGCCAAACCTAATGGTCTCTTTCACAGCCCATGTGGGAATTAGAATGTGTGCCTTAATTAATACAGAGTGGGGAGAAAAATCTATAATATTGGTTTGATGGAATCATCCATTTTTTAAAAACATTGTTTTAGATGTCTTAATAAATATCACAGGATAACTACCTCTTTTGCCTTTAAATTTATTTTGAGCTATTTTTTGTTAGTATTTCATTCCTTTTCATTGCTGAGTATTATCCCACTCTAGGGATATCCCACATTTTATTTATTCATTCATTCATTGATGGATATTTGAGTCTTTTCTACTTTGTGGCTTTCATGAATAATACTGCTATAAACATTCATGTATACATTTCTGTGTGAACATATGTTTTTATTTCTCTTGAGTATATACCTAGAAGTGGAGTTTGGAATTGTTGAATCATGTGGTAACTCTACATTTAACCTTTTGAGGAACTGCCAGACTGTTCTCTAAAGTTTTTTTTTTTTAATTTAAATAGATTTAGGGTGTACAAGTGGTTTTTTGTTACATGGTTGAATAGCATAGTGGAGAAGTCTAGGCTTTTAATATACCCATCACCTAAATAGTATACAATTGTACCTGATAGGTAATTTTTCATCCCATAGCCTCCTCCCACCTTCCCTGTTCTTAGTCCCTAATTCCCATTAAGTCACTCTGTATCACCATGCATACCCATTGCTTAGCTCCCACTTATAAATGAGAACATGTAGTATTCGTTTTCTTTGTTACTGGGTTACTTCACTTAGAATGGCTTGCAGTTTCATCCAAGTTGCTTCAAAAGACATTATTTCATTCTCTTTGATGATTGAGTAGTATTCTGTGGTATATATACCACATTTTCTTTATCCAGTCTTCAGTTGGTGGGCACTTAAGTTGGTTCCATATCTTTGCAATTTTGAATTGTGCTGCAGTAAACATACAGATTTTTTTTTAATGAAATGACTTATTTTCCTTTGGGTAGATCCCCAGTAGTGGGATTGCTGGATTGAATGGTGGATCTACTTTTAGTTCTTTGAGAAATCTCCAAACTGTTTTCCATAGAGATTGTACTAATTTACATTCCCACCAACGGTGTATAAGTGTTCCCTATTCACCACATCCCTGCCAGAATCTATTGTTTTTTACTTTTTAATAATGGCCATTCAGACAGGAATAAGGTGGTATCTCATTATTGTTTTAATTTGCATTTCCCTAATGATTAGTGATGTTGAGCATTTTTTTCCTGTTTGTCGGCCACTTTTTAATGGGGTTATTTGTTTTTTTCTTGTTCATTTGTTTGACTTCCTTATAGATTCTGGATATTAGGCCTTTGTCAGATGTATAGCTTGTGAATGTTTTCTCCCATTCAATAGGTTGTTTGTTTACCCTGTTGATTATATCTTTTGCCGTACAGAAGCTTTTTAGTATAATTAAATCCCATTTATTCATTTTTGTTTTTGTTGTATTTGCTTTTGGGATCTTAGTCATAAATTCTTTACCCAGGCCAATGTTGAGTATAGTATTTCCTACACTTTCTTTTAGAATTTTTATAGTATCAGGTCTTACGTTTAAGTCTTTAATCCACTTTGAGTTAATTTTTGTGTGTGATTACAGATAGGGATCCATTTTCATTCTTCTGCATGAGGCTATCAGTTTTTCACAGCAACACTTATTGAACAGGTTGTAATCTCTCCATTGTATGCTTTTCTCTGCTTTGTTGAAGATCAGTTGTTGAAGGTATTTGGCTTTATTTCTGGGTTCTCTATTCTGTTCCATTGGTCTATGTGTCTGCTTTTATGCCAGTACCATGCTGTATTGGTTATTATTGCTTTGTAGTATAATTCAAAGTCAGGTAATGCAATGCCTCTAGATTTGTTCTTTTGGCATAGGATTGCTTTGGCTATTCATGCTCTTTTTTGGTTCCATATGAACTTTAGGATTGTTTTTTTTCATTGTGTGAAAAATGACATTGGTATTTTGATGGGAATTACATTGATTCCATACATTTTTTTTTTTTTTGAGACAGAGTCTGGCTCTGTTGCCTGGGCTAGAGTGCCGTGGCGTCAGCCTAGCTCACAGCAACCTCAAACTCCTGGGCTCAAGCGATCCTCCTGCCTCAGCCTCCCGAGTAGCTGGGACTACAGGCATGTGCCACCATGCCTGGCTAATTTTTCTGGGACTACAGGCATGTGCCACCATGCCCGGCTAATTTTTTCTATATATATATATTTTTAGTTGTCCAGATCATTTCTTTCTATTTTTTAGTAGAGACGGGGTCTCGCTCTTGCTCAGGCTGGTCTCGAACTCCTGACCTTGAGCGATCCACCTGCCTCGGCCTCCCAGAGTGCTAGGATTACAGGCGTGAGCCACTGTGCCCAGCCTTTTTTGGAAACTATTATAAATGGTATTAAGTTCTTGATTTGATTCTCAGATTGATTGTTATTAACATACAGGGATGCTACTGATTTGTGTACATTGATTTTGTAACCTGAGACTTTACTGAATTTATTTATAAATTCTAGCTGTCTTTTGGAAGAGTGGTTAGGGTTTTCTAGGTGTAAGATCATATCGTCAGTGAAAAGTGATAATTTGACTTCCTCTTTTCCAGTTTGGATGCCCTTTATTTCTTTCTTTTGCCTGATTGCTCTGGCTAGGAATTCCAGTACTATGTTTAATAGAAGTATGGAGAGTGGGCATCCTTATCTTTTTACAGTTCTTAGGGGGAATGCTTTCAATTTTACTCCATTCAGTATGATGTTGGCTGTGTGTCATATATGGCTTTTATAATTTTGAGGTATGTTCCTTTTATGCCTAGTTTATTAAGGGTTTTTATCATGAGGGGTACTAGATTTTATCAAATGCTTTCTCTGCATCTATTGAGATCATCATATGGTTTTTGTTTTTAATTCTGTTTAATGGTAAATTGCATGTATTGATTTGTGTATGTTGAACCATCCTTGCATCCCTGGGATGAAACCCACATGATCATAGTGAATTAGTTTTTTGATGTGCTGTTGGATTTGGTTTCCTAGTATTTTGTTGAGGATATTTGCATCTGTGTTCATCAGGGACATCGGCTTATAGGGTTTTTTTTGGTGTGTCATTTCCTGGCTTTGGTCTTTGTAGAATGAGTTAGGATTGAATACTCCTCCTCAATGTTATGGAACAGTTTCATTAGTAT
>NW_012156284.1:9085661-9125167 GCF_000956105.1 Propithecus coquereli
GTGTGATGTTGAGTTGTTAATTTATGATCTTCTTGTCTTTTTGATGTAAGCATTTAGTGATATATATTTCCCTCTTAGCACTGCTTTTGCTGTATCCCAGAGATTTTGTAGCTTGTGTTGTCTTTTTCATTCAATTTGAATTTTTTTTAATTTCCATCTTGATTTTGTCTTTGACACAAACATCGTTCTCCAGGAGGCTCCTCTCGGAAGAGACAGACAGCTTAAGGAAAGGACTGCTAGCCCCGTTCTCCATAGGGGGAGGTGGTAGCTTTAGTTCTTGTGGAACACAAAAGCACTTGCTGTGGCTTTTTAGAGGGAACGTTGTGCACCCCAAGCTCTGTGGAATCCTGGGTGTAATAGGTGCCCTGTCAGAGCTTTTTTCTTCCCTTAAGACCTTTTCTTTATCTGTGACCTTTGGGAGCTTGATTATTAAATACCTTGCAGTATCCTTGTTTGGGTTAAATCTGCTTGGTGTTCTGTGACCTTCGTGTACCTGAATATTGATACCTTTCTCTAGGTTTGGAAAGTTCTGTTATTATTTCTTTGAGTAAACTTTCTACCCTAATCTCTGTTTCTACCTCCTCTTTAAGGCCAATAACTGTTAGGTTTGTCCTTTTGAGGTTATTTTCTAGATCTTGTAGGTGTGCTTCATTCAAAATCATTGAATCTCATAAGAAAAAAAAATGCAGGGAAGAAACAGTGTGATAGCGTTTGTATAAAGTTTTAAAATATGCAAACCAAAAAGTGTATTTTAATGGATAATTTAGAGCACAAGTATATGGACATGCTAGATAATGATAAGCACCAAATTAAGGATGGCAGCTACCTCTGAGATGAGAGAGAGAGAGAGAGAGAGAGAGAGAGAGAGAGAGAGAGAGAGAGAGAAATAGACGATGAGGAGAAATGGATCGGTATTGGTATTTGGGGATTCATGATATTACTCTCTATACATTTTTATGTCAGAAACATTTCACACTGTAAAGCATTCTGCTCACTTTATTTCGGTACTGGGAAAGTAGAATATAATGTCTTGTCCCCTGATGATTGAAATGTAGTGAAAGTCTTCATCAAACTTACCTTCCATATATCTGTGTGGGAATTTATTTTTTTAGTTATCTTACATGTTGCCTAAAAATAACATCCAAGAACTCTTTTCCACAGTTTTTATAAATATCTTACAAATTACTATGAACTAACATACTGGCATGGCAGAAAAATACCCTAAACAAAACCTTCATGGACTTATTTGTGAATGTGTTGTAGGAGAAATATTTGCATTTAAGAAATGTGATGTTTTATTTTATAACATAAAATACCTGTTGCCATGTGAGAACGTCTTATAAGGCCTGATTTCTCAATATTTCTACTTCATGAACATTCTGCTTAAATAATCTTTATATTTTAGTTTATAGTGTACATTTAGTGCTCAGTCATAGAAATAATTGAGTAGCAATGGACGGCAAAAATGATGAGTTGTTAGTCAAATAATCACATTGTGTCCAATTGTATGTTGGTAAATGTTGAGCAACGGGGTCTCTTAAAAAATACCCCAAATCCTTATTTGTAGCATTTGCTGATTTCTACGGTGTAAATATCCCTACCATAGTGGATTTTAAGCTACTGACACGAAGTCACTGAACTGGGAGTTGGAAAGAGATGTGCAAAATTGATTTTAAAAAGATTTAATTGGGAGGCTGGTAGACTGGTGTAGCTCTAGCCCTTTAAGTACCTGCATAAACAAACTAAAGCCCAATGTAAACAGTAAACAGGAAACTAGAGACTTTATCAATCAGAAACTGCCAATTCATCTCTGAGGGTCTTTCCACTCTAACAAATCAAATATATTTTCTTTGACTTCCTTCTCCATCATCCTATAAAAGCTCACTGCCCCAGCTACTGCAGTGGTGCTCTCTGAACCTCTCCTGGCTCTGAGTGCTGCCCTATTTTTGAATTGTTCTTTGCTCAAATAAACTCTTTTAAATTTATTTTGTCTAAAGATTTCCTTTTAACATTGGCTTTTGTCAGTGAGCACATGCCAGTCCCAGCATACGTTTGACTATGTCTTATGAAACAGATGCAGCACTAGGTATACAGTGAGTGTTCAGTAACATTTTTTATCGGAATGTTCTAAGATTTCTGAATTATAACAATCCTACCATTAATAATGTGTAGCTGTCTTTTTAGCATATCTTTTATTCATATTTACATTTTCTAAGCTAAGGAAACAGAGATTCTAATCTTAAGATCATCTACGACTAGAAACAGTGTACAGAAGATAGCATGGACAACAAAAAAATATGGGATATGGGAGAAATGAAATCCCTGTGGCCAAGAACAGCAGTTTGATTCAGATATTAAACTTCATTACAAGGTCATTGGTTGAATAATAACTCTAGGGAGAAAGAAATCTAAATGAAAGCTAAGAGCCGAATCTATTAAAAATAAAGTACAACAACAAAATAGCTACCTAAATGAGGACAGAAAGCAAAAGAGACACGAGAGGTAAATACAGCTTCTGGAGATCACAAACACAAAAGCAATAAATGTTAAAAGGAGAGAAAAAGGCCAGGGCTGTAACCATAGTCTTTTTTTTTTTTTATTTCAGCATGTTATGGGGGTACAGATGATTAGGTTATGTATGATGGCCTTACCCTCCCTCCCCCCCAAGTCCGAGCTTCAAGTGTGTCCATTCCCCCGGAGGTACGCATCTCACTCATTGTTTGTGCATATGCCCGTCCCCTCCTCCCCCCTCCCCCCCCACCATCTAATCCATGTTATTCTTATATGTGCACTTAAATGTTGATCAGCTAATACCAGTTTGATGGTGAGTACATGTGGTGCTTGTTTCTCCATTCTTGGGATACCTCGCTTAGTAGAATGTGTTCCAGCGCTTTCCAGGAGTATATAAGAGGTGCTATATCACCATTGTTTCTTAAAGCTGAATAGTACTCCATGGTATACGTATACCACAGTTTATTAATCCACTCATGTATTGATGGACACTTGGGTTGTTTCCACATCTTTGCAATTGAAGGTCCAAAACAATAAATGTTGACGTGGATGCGGAGAGGTAGGAACACTCATACACTGCTGGTGGGACTGCAAATTAGTGCAACCTCTGTGGAAAGCAATATGGAGATACCTTAAAGAGATACAAGTAGAACTACCATTTGACCCAGCAATCCCATTACTGGGCATCTACCCAAAAGAGCAAAAGTCGCTCTATAAAAACCATAGTCTTTTAGGCTAATCTTTTTTACATTTCCTAGAAATCAGTGAAAACTTCTTTTTATATCCTAGGAAGACAGTAAATGTAGGAGTCCTTTTTTGTATTTGTCTCCCTTTCTGTGGCAAATCCCCTTATGTGTTCGATAAATATCTTATTCCTACCTTAAATGACTGGGAGTTTTGCACAGTGTTGTGGTTAATAATAGCTTTTTGTCTTCCATTTCATTCACACATTGTTATATTCTTAATCTGGGTTTTTACTCTTAGAGTTGGGTTTTAATTTCACGAAATGCATGCTTATTTTTATGAAATAGTCCAAGAGGAAAATAGGCTTTTATATATAGATCTTCCTAAAAGCACATAATAGGTAAGTTGTGAGACCCCTTTATCTTTATGAGGTCAGCACTTAAGCCTCCTGTAGTTATTGATGTAGAGAAGCTATATACCACAGCATTTCTATAAGTTTAAGAGTGACAGCAAGTTTATTTATCATGTTGGCAAGTTTCTATAGATAGGGATCTCATATTTAACATCGCAATGAAACAACCATTTGAATGGAAGTCACTGGAATCAGGAATATCCCTGTATCTATTTCCAGCCTTCTCTTAACCAAGAGAAGCATAGCTCTCCTACTAGAGTGAAATGATCTGGCCAAGAGTTTGAAATACTTCTGTCATATTCTGTGAAGGTGTAGAGAAAATATCATGGCCCTGTTCCAGAAGCCTTTTCCTCTTTGTCTATATATAAGAAACAGCCTGCCGCTGTTCTTCCCTTTTGATGCATTTACCCATATTAGAAATTGAGATTAACTCAGAAATCTCGAGGCAGTCCATAGTCCAAAGAACAGGGTGAAAAAGATCTGCTTTGAAACTACTATAGGATAAAATAAGTAGAGTGACCTGTGGACCTGGATTGGTTGAAAAGAGCAGGGGTCCCACGGTCCTTTGCCCTCTGCAGCTCCTTTAACAGCCTGCAGGGCTTGCAAAACATGTTGATGTTTGTGGCTTTAACCCTGAGATTTCTAGATGGCATAAGCCTCAGATTAAAAATGAGCCCAGATTCTTGATTGTTTTACTCAGACAGGTCTCCCAGCAGCTGTAGTCTGTTTCCTACTCATCCCACAGCTACACTGTATTGTTAGAATCCCAGCTTCAGTGGGCTTTTGAAGCCTTCCTTCAACCTTTAAACAACAGCTTCTGGAGTATCCTCCCCAGCACAGTTGCAATGAATAAAGTTGAAATGTTGCTGGAATAATGATGTGCCAGATGATACTGAGGAATGTGCTCTGGCAGTCAAATGTCACATGTGGAAGGCCCAGTGCTCACAGCTGGGCTAAATGGCAGACACCAGCACCACACATTCACTGTACATGTATTTACTGAGTACCTGCTATGAGCCAGGGGTTGCAGCTCTGGTTTTTTGATTGCGACTGCCTTCCAGGCTACCTGTTGGGCTTTTTGATTTTGTCGCCTGTTTGTCAATTAGAACATCACTAGTAAGAATTCCAGAATTTCAGTCCCAGGTGCACTGAAAGAATTTCCACCAATGCAGTTTAGGCCCAGCTGCCCTAAAAATATGGATGGTAGAATTAATGTATTCCAGTTGAAAGCTCCGTGCTTTCTTAGTGCAGGGTGAGAGAGTTGAGTTCTAGTCCTGGCTCTGTCATTGTGTTACTTTGGGCCTGGATTTATCTTGGCCTCAATCTTCTCATCTGTTTAATGGATTGAGTGGATTGGATGGTGTTTAAGGTCCCTCCAGCTCTGACATTCTTAGATTGGACTGGAAACATTGAAAAGTTGTTTAGAAATAATAATTATTCAATTTTGTAAACTGATCTGTCATGGTTCAGGATAGCGGGGGAGAAAACCCTTTCTTTTTCCCTTGGCAGAGAAAATTCAACAGTACTTTGTTCCTGTCACCATAAAGCAACTAATATTCAAAAGAACCAGGAACAATTAAACAGCAAGTTAAAATGACTACACTATAGTAACACATTTTCCTTCACTCAGCAAGAGTTCTATTTTCATCTGTCACTTCCAATATTATAGCAGCATGTTTCAACCCATTTAGGCTAAGTAGCTACAGTGATTTGGAAAGCACTAATAATTCTTATATGGTGACTGCAAATGCTGTAGGTAGAATCCAGCCAGTCCACGGCTCTGAAGTCACTGGCTCGTAGGTGAATTTAAAGGCCCCATATGTTTAGTGGGCAACATGCCACAGGTGGCTCATGATGAATTCAGTCATTTTCTAGTCCATGGGAAAGAGGAGATCTGTGGCTCAGAGATTTATGGGCCCAGAAGCTCCTTCCTCTGCCACAGGGAAGACCAATCACAGAAGGTGTGAAGCGAGTTCCCCAGTGCCGCCTTTGTAAGGGGTGGTCTCTATGGCAACAAAGCCAGAGCATCTCACTTTTACCTACTGCAGAACTCTGGGGCTACAGATCTTTAGTTATTCAAATTTGAAGTAACATGTTTTATCATGCATTAGCATCCTCCTTAAACCTAAGGCAGACAGTTATAGTATCTCCTCTCTTTTTCCTTCCTTCAGCCAACAATAGTAGCACTGATTTCTTTCATTTGTTCATGAGACGTAAACTCTAGGCATTATATTTATTTAAGTATGGTCTTCTTTCATGATACTCAATGCAAGATTAATTGCTACTCTGGGATAAACATGGATTCAGATTCAGCAAACATTTATTGAGCAACTACTGTGTAGTAGTGTAGTAGGCACTGACAAAGCAATTTACATACATTATTTAATTTCCCCAAAATATAAATGTGAATTCAAATTTAATGAACATTATTGGTATTTGGCACACAGTAATCACTCCTTAGATATTTGTTGAATAAAGGAATAAAAAACCCATGAAATCACAGACTGTCAAAATCACAAACATCTTTGGAGAGCATCCTATCAAACTCCTTCATTACACAAATGGAGAAAGCACATTCCCAGATGGAGAGTGACTTATTCAAGGCCATACTCACAGCTAGTTAGACTCAGTTATGTCCCAGGTGGATCCAGACCACTTTCCTCTCCAAGATACAACCCCCACTGCCTCACAGGAAAGCCAGATGATAACAGAGCATCAAATCTCTGCTTTCTTGTATTGAATTTGAGCACATTCTTCTGAGTGTTTTGCTGAATGTAGTGTTTGGAATACGACTCTGAATGATTTAACAAGAAACACTTCAAGAATTTTAAAAATATATTTATTGATACTTATGTTTGAAAGACTAAAGTAAAAAAAGTACTAACTAGAAGAACTTTAAAGAAATCAGCAAGAGTGAGGGCTGGCTGAGGGTTAGAAGGGGGCAGGGGAAAGTGCAGCTTGGTGGGGTCAAAGTGGTCCAAAACATGATTTTTTTCAGCAGTCCCGTGCACCATCAAATGCAGGGTGACTGATTCACATCGCCCAAATTCACAAGAAGCCAAAGCATGAACCAGGACACCAGTTTATTAATTCAAGAAGGGAGACATATGTTGGTTGGTCAGCAACCCTCTAGAAAATTCAAGATAGAAGGATTAATTATATTCAAAAGGTTCCTCATTGAGCATGAAACCAGAAAACGGAGATTTAAGTTGGCTGATCAGAATGACTCATGTCCTTGAGTTGACTGCACCCTTCTCCCCTGCAGAGGTATGCTGGTCAAGGAGACATGATGCTCATGGCCTCTGGTCTAGGCAACTTTTTACTTGGCCCTGGACAATGCTGGAGACACCCTGTTGAACTCCTCCTTGAAGATTCTACTAGTTCTAGGTTGCAAACTGTCCTTTCTGTTAGCATTATTTTTTTCAGACAGGGGACAATATATCTGGATCAATGTCAGATTTCTTAATTGAAACACATATATTACATTTTATGAAATGTGAAATGTCTTCCTAACACACATATATAACTCACTAACTTAACTCTCTGAAAGGAACTTCTCCCCAAATTCTTCAGGCACTTTACTTCATCCCCATGTTCTGAAAAGCAAGTCTGAGACCAAACTGAAAGTAAGTCTGGGTTTGATAGACATGTATAACTGTGTACAAGAGTAAAACGTGACGCTCCCTTTCCCTCCTTTAATAACTGTGGAGGGAAAAGGGGAGAGAGCGGATGAGAAAGAGAAAAACTGATTTGGGGATTGGGAGTTGGAAAAGATAAAGGACTCAGGAATAAGGGTATAGGAAAAGAAGTGCTTTTAATGAGTTTTTTTTTTAAATTTCAGCATATTATGGGGGTACAGATGTTTAGGTTACGTATGTTGCCCTTGCCCCCCTCCCTTTTTGATGAGTTTTAACCTATTAGCTGCTCTTGTGTTCTTCCTTTATGAAAGTGGTGCTGGCCTTGTGATGGACTAAAGATCCTGCATACAGAACTAATAACTATTGATATTTTGGTGGGAGAGGCAAGGAAGATCTGGAACATGGAATGCTTCGAAAGAGAAGAATCAGGTGTGTTGCCACTGTGGAGAACCGCAGTACCTGATGGGCAAAGTGGAGAACTTAAATTCACAATTTTGTCAAGGGTTGGGCCCATAGGAATGGTCATGATTTCCTACCATATTATATTTCTCTAGTGATTCCATTTTATAATCTATTTACGCTAGAAAACATGAGTTCTAGATGAAATTCTCTGCTGTGAAGAGAAAAAGCACTATTTATAGAATGTATATATTCAAATCTAGCAAGACATGGGAAAGTGATTAGTTAGTAAAAGGCCCTGTCCATTGTCAGTCCCAATGAATCAACCTTGGAAATACATTCTTCTTTAAGGGAGCTTTGTTTTTTCCTTAATCCAGTTGGTATACCGAGATACCTTGGTATATATTCCATATTTGCCTTTCATTGCACACTCTTCACCCCAGCTAATAATTCCAGTTAAGAAATTGGTCCCTTCCACTTCAGTAACGTGGGGTCCCCCACTATCTCCTTGACATGAATCTTTACCTCCCTCATGGTAGCCAGCACAGAACATGTTATTATGGATGGTGAACTTTGTGGACCGAAGGCACGTGGCTCGGTCAACAAATGGAACTCTAAGGTACTGAAGAATTGAAGCTGATCTCCCTCTGTGGAAGACTCTTCCCCAGCCACTCACATAGCCAGATCCAAATTTGAGGAAGATGTTTGTGTATTCCCTGTCCGCAATACAAATAGGTGTTACATAGCTGTTTAGTGTTAAGGGTTTATCCAGTTCCAGAAGGGCAATGTCATGGCTGTACTTATTAACAGTTGCATTGTAGCTGTGGTGAAGAATAACTCGAATCACATTTCGCTTTTGCTCTGTAGGTTCCGTCTTCTCAATGTCATGTTCACCTATTGAAAATAAATTTTATTTTCAGTCATGAAAAATCATTTACATAAAAGAACAGATTTTCCAAGTGACTACTCAGCATCACTGATCTAACTGGCAATGTCAAAAATCTCAATCTTACATTGTGATGATTTTAGTAAAATGTAATGAGGGCCAGTGTATATTTTTCAGACCAAAAGCCATTCAGGACCATCATAGAAATGATTCTGTTCACCTATGCTGTTACAAGTCTTACATTGGTGGTAATGAATCTACTTGCCATGAATTATCCTAGATTTTCCCAATTTCAAGTATTCTAATCCACTTTCTGAGCACAAATTCATCTGGTCATTAATTCAAATGCTGGCTGAAGACCTGCTACAGGTTGTGCCAGGCATCAGAGGTACAAAGGTCAGTGACATGACACTGGCTTTTGAGAAGGCTCAGTCTGGTAGGGAAATAGACACATTGATAACTAATTATACCCCACTGAGAGGAGTGATAATATGGGTATGCCAAAAGAATTATGGGAACTCGCAGGATGGAGCAAGTTAGGTTTTGGAATTGTAGCCCTTCTACCACTAGCCCAATTTATTCAGCAACATTCCTATTTAGATAGTAAAATATGATGTAGCAATCATATAGAAGATCTAGTGATGCTGCAGATTATTATAATTTCTGTTTATTTACCTGCAACAACTGTAATGTTAACAGGAGGTACAATACAGTGGGCGGCAGTTACGACCCATTTTTCATTAACGATGGAACCTCCACAGAATGCATCAATTTTGCCATTCAAAATAACCTGTGGAAACAAAATTAATAATCTTACTGTATAATATATTTGATCTAGAAAAAATAAATATGTGTGCTGGTTACAGGAGTAGGCAAAAAGATGGCTTCTAGGTGCTGGCAGAAATGGAATGTTTCTGGAAAGTATCAGCTTTGCAGATGAATTAGTGTATCTGGAGCACCACCAAAAAAGCCATTTCTGTAACTGTCTTGAAGAGCGCACACGATGAGAGACAGGGGAGCTCCAGCCAAGGCAAATCTGAGAAATGGCTGCTTTTGGTGATTCCGGGCCCTTGGATTTCTTTTCTAGGCAAGGCAGATTCTCCAGTGGCACAAATTCCTTCATGGAGATATGGCAGGTACATTAGAAAACACACTGACTTGACTCCTCAAGATTAATAGTTATGACTGAGTCTCCTGTTCCTGCATGAGGAAATCTCTTTGCTACAGGTCACTTGAAAGAGAAAAACTGCTGATTTTTCTCAGAGGTCTTTTCAAATCCTTTCTAAACTGGAATATTATGAAATAAGACCTAAGGCCTCCATAAGGGCTTATAGTCATCCAGGCAGTGAGGAACAGCAGGACTCATGCATTCTTTCCACTCTCCCTAAGCCATATTCTATTCCCCTCTGGCTGGATAGTAAGTTGTCTTTTTCCTAAAAGATCTACTTAGCTGTGCTTGACTTTTGGGCAAAGTGGACATCATTAGATAGGAGGAAAATCTATTCCTTTAACTGTATATTCATTGCATAATCACAGTGGACAACGAATATTTTCACTACCTCAATGTCTTGATTAACTCGGAGGATTTCAGTTCCAGTGTAAGCAAGAGCCTTGATCCACCTTTTCAGGAAGGAAGCTGAGAAGTGTGAACACTAGAGGGCACACTCAACATTCAGTAAACCCTTTTCAGCAGCTGACTAGCTCTTCCTGAACTGCCCTTTTACCAAAGCACACGTAGCCCTAGGTATAAAGCCATTCATAAGCAAGGGAAAGGAGGCAGTCAAACCTTTAAAGTGTGCATCAGAGATGGTCCTTGGGGCATGTTTTTTTGTCTCAAATTCAACTTACTGAACACCTATTATGTCCTAGGCACTGAAACACTAGCCTCCTGGGGGGGACCTATGGGGCTGACTCATTTTAGGTCTCTGACTTCCTTTTTCATATTCGGGATCTCCCTTTCTAACTAGCTGTGGCTTTTTATTTTGAAAAGTTATAAAAATGTAGAAAAACCCACATAAGATAATAAACACCAACGTGAATACAAGCCAGACTTAACGTTCTTCCTAATTTTTTTTAACATTTATTGAGTGTATATTTAGGGCTGATCATTGTAGTAAGTGCTTTATAGACATTTAATACTCACAACTTAATATCCTATGGAGTGATATTAATATATCCTTTATCGATGAGCAAATTGAGGTTTAGAGATACACATTAACTCCTCTAAGGTTAGTAAGTGGTGAAGCCAGGATGCAAACCGAAATCTTCCTGACTCTAGAATTTGTGCTCCTAGATACCCAGCATCTGTCCAGGCACGGTCTCTGGATCAGCTGCAGTAGAATCATCTGGGGTGCTTGTAAAATGCAGATTTGGGGGCTTATCCAGGCTTAGATAACCAGAGTGGTAGGTGGGACTGGGGAAAATGAAGCTCCCCAGAATATTCTTATGCATAATTAAGTTTGAGAACTGTTATATACCTACTGAATCAGAGTTTCCAAGGCTTGGTAAAGTGCTCACTCCAGGCAGGACCGGGCTACATATGTTGTGAAAAATGAAAATATGGGGCCCTTTGTTCAAAAGCCAGGAAAAACGTATCATTGAAAATACTAAAATATAAAACTTTTTCTTTTCCTTGGTGGTCTCTCTCACAACCTATCATGTTATGTTTCAAAAAATTTGATATTTAATGTTATGCTTCCTTTAGCATGGGGATATTTGCTGAGAGAGCACAGTCCGCCAAGGTGCCTGGGGGTGCACCCTCTGATTTAGCACCTATACTCCCTTAGGATTCCCCTGCCTGCCAGCCACAGGATGCTGGGCCTCAGCAGTGGAGGGTAAGTCAATCTTTTCCTTGCCACTGACCTACTGCAGCAATCAAGGTGGAGAGTTGATTCCCAAGGGATTGCAACTTCCATGCTAAGATGTGCTCCGTACCTGGAATGGAGGTGGGAAAGAGACTCACCCCCACCATTCACCCTCCAAATGTGCTGTGGCACATTCCTGGTCTGGAGATGCCATGCGGCCATGCCCCTTCCCAAGTTAGCATAAGGGCATGTGCAATCAGATCTTAACCCTCTGTGTGCCTGTGCCCAGGCCCCCAACCAGGGGAGGAGGGCAGCAATGGTAGCTGGGTAGGGACCAGGAAGTGGAATATTTCTGGTCACCATGGTATGACAGAGGTCATTGGGCAGGTGTGGGAGGGAGAGGCAGAGCTGGCTGAGGCATCGGGGGCTAAGGGAATAGGAGGTGGAGAAACTACCCCTGGGAGGCGGTGAGAGGTGGGACTGCCAGGATCCGAGGTTCCAAGTCCCTAGCACATGCTCTGTTGTCTCACTGGACTTGAGTCACAGAGCAAAAACGCAAAAGCATTGATCCCCAGATGTGCAGCTCTTCTCAGTGCAGAGCCCTGAGCAAGTGCACTGGTGATAAGACCATGTGGTTGGCCCTGATCCCCTTGGTGATTTTTATCACCAAGCAAATTTGGGCAACACTGTTCTATGTTAGTCCTGATGGTTACAACTGAACATATCTGTTTAAGCAACTGGAATTAAGAATTCACATGTGATGATAGCACG
This sequence comes from Propithecus coquereli, assembly GCF_000956105.1. NCBI lineage: Eukaryota > Metazoa > Chordata > Mammalia > Primates > Indriidae > Propithecus > Propithecus coquereli. Next base: position 9,097,767 of record NW_012156284.1, read on the forward strand.
CTGCTTCTCCTCTGGCCCACTGTATTGGGGGGAATTGGACATCGCTTAGCTTAGTGAGCTAGTTAGGCCAGATTGAATGATATCCACAGCCCCTGGGCACAGAGACTATGACAGACCTAGTCTGAGTCCTGCCAAAGACTTGTTGTTGCCTGGAGCTTCTACTGCTTTCTGGTAGATGGCTGAGAAATATGGTTGCGTTCTTTTAAGTCTGAAGAGCATTTTTTTTTTTTTGCCAATTCCTGGTTGGTATTAGAAATTTTACTGAATATCTTTGCCAAGAAAAAGGCCTAAAATCTATTTGCATTTAAAGATATTACAAACTACTTGGTTTGGGAATATTTGTTTGGCTACCTCAGGACCACAGATATCTAAATATTAGCTATTTGGGGGATGAACTGTCTGCTAAACCAAGGACAAGTTCTTGCAAGGCATCACTTTGGAGAATGATGGGGAAAATTAGAGAGCATATGTTCTGAGCAAGGCATCTGAATTCTGTTGAACATTTTCTATGTTTGTCAAAGTCTAATAGGAGCCTGTTTTCCCTCTTTTAGACACACATATATACAAACCAACCACATACATATAACATTTACAAAATACACATTCACACATCTGTATTTATGCTCCGTATTGACATGCCAGCCCAGAGCAATAGAGCCCTGTGGCTTGCCTCCCAACCTTTAACTCCAACCCAGCCTTTCCCTGTGATTTCAGTAAAACCCTTATTCTCCCTACCTACCCACCCCAGCTTTACAATAACACTTTTTCTATGTTTGCTTCCTCTCATACACAAGACAAAACCATTTGTGCATGCTGTACAGTTTGTTATGACCACAGGTATGGTATGCCCAGCCCTTGACCCTGGGTCATTTTGCTGGGCACAGAGGGGATGCTCACTTTGGTTTTTAATGGTTAACTAGCTATTGAAATATGTTTCATTGAATAATCTTTGAAGCTAACAGTCTGACTGTTCTGTCCAAAATAGCTTTTCGGTCCAGGTAAGATCACATATGTCATATTCTTATTTCTCCTAATTGGAATTTTATCATCTGAGCTAGGAATAATAGAGGGTTATCTTTTTTAAGTGCTGATATTTCTATAGTCTTAGAAGCCTCATGTAATATCCCCCCCCCAAGAAAAAGAAAGTTCTGGTTCATGCATGTGGTAACTTGGCCTGCTGACTGCCACTGGGGTGTGTCCTAATCGATGTAAGGGATCAGATCTGTGTAGCTAGCCATACAGGGCAAGAGCTCAGGGACATTATAGCTTCAGGCTAAAGCTGAGGGAAGCCAAGACTGTGGAAAATGCTAAGACATTTTAACGATTGTTTAGGCCAAGAATAGAATAAGGAATGGACTGCTTCTTAGGATGTTTTCTGTAGGTTAAAACTGTTAAATATTGGTTAATGCATATGATATAACCTAAGGATAAGGAAAACCACTTGGCTTCCATTGTATTCCTTTTTTCAATCTAGTAGAATGATCTTCAAATTATTAAATGTAGAATAAATATGCCTCATACAGAACTGAGGCCCACGGTAAAACAGAAAATAGAAAGACCTGTATGTGTACTTCACATACAGGGCCAGACAGGTCTTCCAAAGCAGAAAACATGGGAGTTGTTCTTGGGGCCAACAAGATTCTGGGCACAGGCACAGAATGATCAGATGGCAGGATCATCAGCATGGGACCAAAATCAAATGAAAGCTTTAGAGAGCTGAAACATGGTGTTGCTTCCTCAAATCTCTCTTTTGAGCTGTTGATGGAGGTGATCTAGTAATACAGATGTTGCAATTTCCCTAGTTTCATTAATGTTCAAAAGTTTTCATTTCTTCCCTCTGTAGCTGTATGAAATTCAATTCTTGTTTTAGTTTCCCACTCTGCTGAAGGTATACTTACTCTAAGAAAATCTCCTTTCTGTCCCTTTATGGTGTGCCTAACCCTCCAGCTTCCTCTTTCTCCTCCTGAAGTGTCCCTGGTTCCTTTCCCTGAGTTCTCAAGGAACTCTGAGCTCACCGCTGGGCATCTGGAGGGAAACCGAAGGCCAGATCTCCTTCGGTTGGCCCCACGCCCCGCTCCGCTGGATTCTCTCAGGCCCTCTGACAACCCTGCGTGGTTACGGGCTGGGCAGGACGGTCTGCGCCTTTGCCCTTCAGGGGTCGGAGCTGGGCTGGGGAGAGCGGCGCCACTCCGGAACTGCAGGGGGCTTCTCGGACGCTGGGCTGCGATGGCCCTTGCCTCCAGCCTGGCAAGCTGAGGTGGAAGTCCTAGAACGAGGTAAGGAATGAGCGCGACTGCTGACGCGCTAGGTGGAAGGTGAACATTGCTTCGTAGGGTCTCAAAACTACACGGGATCCCAGCGGGCCCCCAGCCTGTTCTAATCTCTCACCAGGTCAACTAACGCCCTCCACACTCTCCCTGGATGGGGCTATCCAGCCGCTGCTGTCCCCAGTGACAGAACAGTTCTTCAAGTCAACAATTCCGACAAACATTTGTTCAACCAACATTTGCCCCCGGAGCTGCCCAGCCTGTATAACTAAGCCAGTGGTTGGGGCTTTCTGAACATGGCCACAATCTGCCTGCCTGCCTGCAACTTTCACCCTTAAGTCCACAAAAGAAAGAAGCCGTCTTCCCCTTTCCCCCGTGGCTCTTGCAAATAGCTCTCCTAAACCTTTTTTTAACAGATTAAACATTTCCAGTTTGTTCAAACTGTTCATTACTCCAGATGAACGTGAACTATGTTCTTTGTGGGATTTCTTCACTCACTGATTGCTTTATCTTCCACCCTTAACAATTTAAAAGATAAAATAATTCTGAATAGAGAGACTTTTATGAACAACGGCATTTTGAGACACTCTTTTCTAGGTGAAAATAGTATTGCTAAATAGTATTTCATATTTCAGAGCCAGATATATAATATTTTGACTCTGAAACGCCAGCTGGGGCTTGCTTTCTCTTGATGCCTCACCACAGCAGGTTTGTTATGGTCTTGTTTGCAATCAAATCTAGTATTTCCTCCTTACAGATGAACCATGACTTGGTGGAACTGGCCCATCCACAGATAATGAGAGATTCTGGCTTGTTTCATTTCCTGTTTCATTGTCTAAAAGTGACTTTTGCACACTCAGTTTGTCTCATGTTTTTGAAAACCAGTAACCTTCGTGAGGAACTGGGTGGAAGTGGTGTGGAGGAAACAATGCAGAAGTATGATAGGGCCTTTCTCAACTAGTCTAGAAAGTAGCTCAGCTCCTCGTCTTTGGAAAAGAACAAAACCTAGTGCTTTGTACTTCAAAAAGTCAGTAATCTTAGTTCGTATGGATGAAATAAGGAGTGAATGTGTATGTACATGTGCGTGTGCGCACACATGTATACGAGTGATCTTGGACATTCCAAATGATCTTGGCTAGGCTGGACAGAAAAAAGACAACACACAGCCACATGTGGCTAGTGGCTACTACTGTATTGGACAATGTAGGTATAGAACACTTCCATCACTGCAGAAATTTCTACTGGACAGCAACCATCTAACTTAAAACCCCCTAGTGGCTACAATCATGATTTCATAGCAATTTCAAGGATACTTCACTTCAAAATATTTTCTCCACTGAGATTTGAACTTCTGCCATCAGAAACTGATAGCTTGAAACACTTTGTAATCATCAAACTGGAAACAATTTAAGCCAGGAACAGGTCAATGTCCCCAGGTTTAGCACCACTGAAATTTTCTGAGACTAGCTATGTATCTCTCCAGGATTATTCAGAATGCTTGCCATTTTCCAATATAATGGATGTAAGGTATTAAACATAACTAGGGTGGGAGAATTTGCACAGGAATTATGGACAATGGTTATCAAAGGGTGGCAGAACATCACAACCAAGACTTGATATTTTCCTTGCTTTTACCTTTGCTTTTTTAAAAAAAACAATATTTGTTGGACCTGATCTTATAGCCAATAAAATATAATTCTATGTCCCTTTATACCCCACTCTGTCCCTAATTAAGTGCAGCCCTACCAGGGCTGCTTCCCTCACCCACCATAACCCTTTCCTTCACTCATCCACATCTTTACTCTTCTTTACAACTCTTTGTAACATTGACCCTCTCCACCCACCTTTCCTTGAACAATCCCTCTTGGGTACAACCACTCTAATTATGCTCCCAATCTACTTAATATCCATGTGTCTAATCCATCTAATTTGGTCATTTGTGTTCTCATGCATATTCATTATGTATCCAACTTCCATTGATAAGATGGTTACGACAAAAGATCCTACTTTATGACAATTATCTTCCTTGGGTTTGTGGGACATAGAGTAAATTCTTGGAGTAGAGGAGCCACAAACCCAGGAGTGTATTATTAGCTAAAAATATGACTTATCTGTTAAAACATCCCAGGATTTTAAAAAATTTCAGGATATATACATTTTGGATTTAGCATTGTCCCCTTGTCATCCCACAAATGAAATGGCAAATACACCTAAATGAGAGCTACAAAGGGGAGGGGTATAAAGTCTCAATTTAGTCACATAATCTGTTTCCCATCCACCCCCTTTAATCCAGATGTTGCCAATGTTTTAACAATGTAGGTATTCACTAAAAGAAATTTTTAGTAACTCTAGCAGACATTTTATTTTCTTCTGGAACAGAATAGACTATTAGATTGTAGTTGCAGTTGTTCTGTGAGGAAGAAGATATGAATGATGCACATCATTTCAAATCTTTTCATGTCCTTCTCACTGCACACTTATATTTACTTATATTTCATTGCTATGAAATCATGATTGTGGCCACTAGGGAGTTTTAAGTTAGATCGTTGCTATCCAATAGAAATTTCTGCAGTGAAGGAAGTGTTCTATACCTGCATCGTCCAATACAGTAGCCACTAGCCATTTGTGGCTGCTATGTACTTGAAATGTGGCAGATGCAATTGAAGAATTGAATTTTTAATTTAATTGTGTTAATTTAAATTTATATAGCTACGTGTGGCTAGTGGTTACCTATTGGACAGCACAACTTTATATAAGGACTAGCCTTGGTTCCTTGTCTTGGGGGGCGGGGAATTCCTATTCCTTCTCACAGATGCAATCAGGCTTGAGGTGTAGGCTCAATTACAACCCAGATTTTGCTACAAATCTAGCTCTTGGTCGTTAAATCAAAACTGTGCATAGGTAATTTTGCATATGTGGGTTATTTGCAGACCACACTCGGAGGACTAGGTACCATGAGTCCATTATTTGATGTTTTAGACCCTGACTTCTGTAACAAGTTTCTTTCTTTTGGACCAGTGATTTTCAAACTTTAGTTTGCATTGGAATCACCTGCAGGGCTTGTTTGCACACAGCTGGTATCCACCCAGAGATTCTGATTCATTAGGCCTGGGGTGGAGTATGAGAATTTGCATTCCTAATAAGTCCCCAGGTGATTCTGATGCTGCCACACTTTGAGAGCCACAGCTGTGGAACAAGCCCCTATCCAATATCCTGGTTCAAGGAACTTAGTTCTTGCCTTAAGCCTTCTTAGTTGAGTCCTTTTCTTTTCTCCCTTGAAAATAATCCAGTTTCTCTGAGCCTAGAGACTTTCCAGCTCTCATCAGTTTTTCCAAGGTCTGAAGCTGAAATGGTACCCTGAACTCCAGTAGCTGTGACCCTTCTTCCAGACCTCCATATTGCTGACTAGCTGCTTGACTGAACTCCCACTATTCTATTTCCTTGGTGGCAAACCCTTTTTGACCATGTATGGTAGCTAATTTTGGACTTCTCTTTCACCAGCTGCTCACCTATGGGGGCTTTCTCCTATTGCTTAGTGCTGAAACTTGCCCAAATGCTTCTCTCTCCCATAGGTCTGTTTAGTGTCCTAGTCTCAGTCTCCCACCTGGCCTGCCCTTGCCAGCTGAGCTCCATTTTCAACACACCATCAATATAAAGTACCTGCCAAGGGAATTGACCTGGTTTGGCGTTTTCTCCACCAACAACCCGAGTGAAGTCTTGAGGTGAGTGAGTGCTTTCAGTGACATTATCCAAAATTGTTTCAACTTCAGTGGAATTTTCGTAGTCCATATTGGAAAAAATAGTCTCAGCACGGGTGAGCGTTGAAGCGTGTGAAACAGAAACTCTTCCACATGGAAATGGCACTAGAAAAGTAGAAAAAAAATTAGTATTCTGATATTTCTCATTGGAAAATGGGACATGTATTACAAAAATTGAAAATGAGGCCCATCCTTGTCACTTCTGAGAAGCAGGCCCATCAGTATTTTTAAGAGATCTAATCAGCGAACATAGTGTCAAACTAAAAGGTTGATTGCATTATTTTTGTGGAAAGTTTTCAAATCCTTCATGAAAAGAACATTTGGCTCCGGAATTCATCATCTTTACGGAAATAGAATAGGTGTTCCGGAATCAAATTTGGTAAGACTTTTATAGCATCTAATGACTTTCTCTTTAGTTTCTTTACTAAAAAGTCTTACTCCCAATTGCCATCCCTGAATGGAAATCTGATGGTTGGTACCTTGTAACTTTAACTTTAGAATTAGGTAAATGGGACTTCTGCTGTTTATCATTAACAGGGGTTCTTTTGTAGGCTAGAATTCTAGATTCCAAGGTGGATTTTAGGTATTTGTTGGGAGAGATAATTGTGATTCCATTATCTGGCTGTCAAATATTAACCAAATAGATCACTAATGTGATTATCACAGCCATATTCACCAGGACCTGGCCACCTTTTCTCCTTGGGCTGGTTTATTTTCTAAAGAAAATAAATCATCTACTGATATACTGGGGACTTCCAGAAAGGAAATTTGTAGTCAAACAAAGTCACTTCACATTTCATTTTCATTTCTCACTTTCCTTCAGCCACATTCCTTATAACAGACATTTCCATAGCAACCAGCTGTGGCAAAGTATCATGAAGACAGCATGTGGTTGAGAAAACAGGAAATTAGTTCAAAATACTTATGTATAAATATACGTGATCAACAATGGCTAGAGAAAGGGGACCATTATCGTTGAAGAGGCAGAAAAGCTTATTTCAGGTTTGGCCTACTTATTCTCCTAAAGCTAAGGCTGTATTGAAATATAACACTTAATAGTTGGAGGTGATTCTCAATTTTTTTTCTCTCATAAAATAGAAGGGCTTGTAATGGTTTAGCTGTTATGCCATCTGTCTAGACTGGAAGCTAGGTTTTAAAGGTTAACAAATACACACACATACTCCTCCTAAGGTAGGCTACCTTTGAGGCAGTATATGTGAAGAACTGGTCAGAAGGACAGGTGGGCAGGCCCTAAAGCATTAGAAACTCTTAATTTTAGTTGTAACATATACTTCTGGCTTCTAGTTCTTTCTTTAATTTCCTCCACCTGGTGCAGCGCTAAGATAGGTATCAAACCCAGGTACAGAGGGATGGTGCATGATTTAATGTATCAATTTAATAAGATATCAGGCTTTGGAAATGCAAAATAAATTATATCTAGTTTCCTTAATAAAGGCCCCTCATTTATCAAATACAGTCGATCCTGCAGAGCCTATTTTTTAAAATCAAAGTTTCTACTCGTATTGTCTTCAGAGAGGAGTCATATGAACATGGAGTGGAGATGCTTTGAATACACCAATCAGCATGGTTGGTGGCTTGGTTGCATGGTTGACATTATTGGGAAACATTGCTTTGTCTACTGCTGTATAGATTGTGCTGATCAGGTAGCAGAACTTAAAAGTTAGTTGCTGGAATCATTCTGATACCAAGTGTATAAACTCAGCTGGAGTCCCAAGGATAGGAAATAACTTTCTCAGAGTAAACTAGCCAGGCCCTGACAGAACAATGCTTAAGATTCACCAACCTTGTACTAAAAGCCTATCACTCATTCAATCATTTATGTATATTTTGTGGTATAGTATTATCATATTAATTTGATCTGATGAATTTACAAATATGTATGCAGAAATCACACAAATCAATTGCTTTGTGATATAAAAGTTAAAGAAAAAATTGGACACAGAAGGATTCAGGCTGTAGATAATTACATAATTTATGTTTAAAATAATGGTGCAATTTGGAAAATTAATTTGTCTAATTCAAGCTACTGATCTTTTCTATGATTGCAAAAGAAAATAGAAGTAGGATTAAAATCATGCAGGCTAGTTAAAATGCTGAAGGTACAGATTTTCTTTAAAAAAAAAAACAAAAAAAACTTATTCAGATTTTGACCTGCTGGTTCACAGGACTTTTTGTTTTCTGCAAGTCGGTATCCCTCAGTACAGGAACAAACCACCTTGTTATCTGCACTCTTTTTACAAAACTGCTTGCATCTGCCATTCTTAATGCTGCATGATGCATCTAAAAGGAAGCAAAATCAACAGTCACAGCACCATTTAATATGCATTTCTAAAAAGTACATGAAACTACTGGCTCATGTATGGGTCAAATACAAGCTGGTGGCATTCATGGGGAGAAAATTGGGAGCCTTGAGCTAAGAGTGGAAAGAAAGGTAGAATAAAATTCTCAATAAGGCATGAAAATGGTGGTAGCACTATATTTCATTTGATATAAAACTAAATGGGTATTCTACTTTCACTAAATCATGGACTGCAATAAAAAACCTGTTAAAACAATATATATTCAGAAAAGTACACAAAACTTTCGTATGAGTGTTCATAAAGAAAATCCACCTGTTTAAATGCTAAACTGATCAATACATAGCACATTATCAATATCCCAGAAGCTTTTAATTCCCCTCACAATCATTGTCCTATCTCCTTTTCATAGGTTACTATTATTCAGACTTTTAACACAGTGAATAGTTTTGCCAGTTCATGAACTTCATAAAAATAGAAGCTCACAATATGTACTCTTCTGTGTCTTTCATTTAACATTTTGTCTGTGAGATTGATCCATGCTGTTTTGTATAGCAGTGGTTTATCTACATTGCTGTGTAGTATTCCATTGTATTAACATCACAACTATTACTCACCCATTCTACTGTTAACGTATATTTGAGTTGTTTGAAGTTTTGGGCTCTTATGTATAATGCTGTAATGAACATTCTTGTTCATATGTTTGAGTAATGTAAGCACATAAGCATGCATTTTTACTGGATTTATACTTATGAGTAGAATTATTGGATCATATGTTCAGGTACAGTACATACTGCCAAGCAGTTTTCTAAAATGACTGTACAAATTTAAATTACCTCCACCGGTGTATGAGATTTTAAGTTATTACATATATGTATTACAGGTATCTTGCCTGACTCTGAGATTTGTCTTTTTACTCTAAATAGTGTCTTTTACTGAATGGGGTTTCTTGGTTTTAATATAGTCCACTTTATCAATCTTTTCCTTTATGGTGAATACTTTTTATATATTTTTTAGGAAATTTTTGCTTACCCCAAGGTCCTGAATATAAAAATTTATGGTTTTATATTTCATATTTATATCTTTTGTCCACTTGGAATTGACTATGGTATATGGTGCGAGGTAGGTATCTAGATGCATTTTTCCCCATATGAATATCTAATTGATCCATCACTATTTACTGAAAATACCAAGCATTCCCCACTCTACTACAGTGGCACCTCTGTTATAAATCAAGCCTCCATATATGTGCAGGTGTGTTTCTGAACATTTTATAGTGTTCCATTTATCTATTTGTCTATCTTTGTGTCAATACCATACTGTCTTCATTAATGTAACTCTATAATAAGTCTTGATATCTGGTAATATAAGTACTACAATTTTATTCTTCCTTAAAACTGTCTTGGCTATCCTTGTCCCTTTGCATTTCCATATACATTTGAGAATTACCTTATCAACCCTGCCCCTTCACCACCAAAAAAAGGCATGCTGGGGTTTTGATTGGTATTGCATTGAATCCAATAGGAAAGAATTGATATATTTACTATATTGTATTCTTAAATCCATGAACATGGCCTATGCATTCATTTAGGTCTTCCTTAATTTTTCTCAATAATGTCTCATATGTTTTTGTGTAGCGTTCTTGACATCTTTTTCTACTTTTATTCCTAAGCATTTAATTTTTTATGCTATTGCAAAAATCATTTTCTAATTGTTGCTGGTATATAGATATTTAATTGATATTTGTATGTCAACTTTGTATCCAGCAACCTTTCTATAATTATTTATTCCAATTGTTTAGGTGCTTTGGGTTTTCTTTCTTTTTTTGTTTTATTTCAGCATATTGTGGGGGTACAGATGTTTAGGTTACGTATGTTGCCCTTGCCCCCCCCCAAGTCTGAGTTTCAAATATGTCCATTCTTCGGGGGGTGCGCATCGCACTCTTTGTGTATGCATATACCTGTCCCCTCCTCCCCCCTCCCCCCTTCCCCCTGCCCAACATCCAATAGATGTTATTCTTATATGTGCACTTATGTGTTGATCAGTTAATACCAATTTGATGGTGAGTACATGTGGTGCTTGTCTTTCCATTCTTGGGATACCTCACTTAGTAGAATGCGTTCCAGCTCTATCCTGGAGTATACAAGAGGTGCTATATCACCATTGTTTCTTAAAACCGAATAGTACTCCATGGTGTACATATACCACATTTTATTAATCCACTCATGTATTGATGGACACTTGGGTCGTTTCCACATCTTTGCAATTGTGAATTGTGCAGCTATAAACTTTCGGGTGCAGGTGTCTTTCTTATACAGTATCATTTGTTCTTTTGGGTAGCTGCCCAGTAATGGGATTGCTGGATCGAATGGTACTTCTACTTGTATCTCTTTAAGGTATCTCCATATTGCTTTCCACAGAGGTTGCACTAGTTTGCAGTGCCACCAACAGTGCATGAGTGTTCCTATCTCTCCGCATCCATGCCCACGTTTGTTGTTTTGGGACTTTTTGATAAAGACCAGTCTCACTGGAGATAAGTGATATCTCATTGTGGTTTTAATTTGCATTTCCCTGATGATTAGAGATGTTGAGCATTTTTTCATATGTTTTTTGGCCATTATTCGGTCGTCTTTTGAAAAGTTTCTGTTCATGTGCTTTGCCCACTTTTTGATAGGGTCGTTTGATTTTTTCTTGTTGATTTTCCCGAGTTCTAAGTAGATTCTTGTTATCAGCCCTTTATCGGATTTGTAGCATGCAAACATTTTCTCCCATTCTTTAGGTTGTCTGTTTGCTCTTGTGACAGTTTCTTTGGCTGTGCAGAAGCTTTTTAATTTGATCAGGTCCCATTTATTTATTTTGGTTGTTGCTGTGATTGCCTTTGGGGTCTTCTTCATAAATTCTTTGCCTAGGCCAATGTCTAGAAGAGTATTTCCAACATCTTCCTCTAGAATTCTAATAGTTTCACTCCTTAGGTTTAAATCTGTTATTTGGGTTTTCTTATGTAGAATCATTTTTCTGAAAGTTATAGTGTTACTTATTTTTTTAGTGAACAAAAAAAGGAACAACAATCTCATAATCTGATATAGATATTGCCTGAATACACTGAAGTGTATTCTCTATTGCTTAGTTATTCTAGAAGTTGGTTGGCTTCCAGAGCTAGATAGTTTAACAAATTACTTACAGAAGTATAATAGAATCTGGGGATCTTTAGAAATTACAGTGTTGCAGAGTCCATTAGGGCCAAAGAACAACTTGAAGCTGGCTGAGATGGGTATGTATCAAACATAAAAGAATGAAATAGGGTCCTTGAAGGTAGCTAAAGGCCAAAGACATTATATGTTGTTGGTGCTAAGCATTCCAGTGGCCAACATTTTCTTTATTCTCTTATGCAATCTCCCTTATTAATATAACATATTTTTTGTCCTTTGAAATGCTTTTCATCTTGGATTCTATTTTGTCTGATATTAATATTGCTTTGCCAGTTTCTTTTTGTTAGTATTTACCTGATAGTTCTTTTTACATTATTTTAGCCTCCTGGTGTAATTTTATTTTAGGTATCTCTTTTGTCAACAGTATACAATTGGATTTTTAACTCCAAACTGAAAGTTGTCATTAACAGATTAGTTTAACCTCAATTCACATTAATTGTGATTCCTGATATATTTGGCTCATTCCTGCCATCTTATTTTGTATTTTCTAATTACTGTGCTTTCCCTTTGTTTCACCTATTCAATCTCAATAACAGGAAGTAGCATGGTTCAGGGCTTGCTAGCTGAGATCTGCTGAGTTAAGAGAAACAGGCTCTGCCCTTGGGCCTGTTTCTGTCTTGAGAGCAGCACAGGAACACAATGAATGTAAGATACCTTCCACCTTATTATCTATGTGCCTGACAAAAGTATGACTCTCAATAGAAATGCTCAGTTGTTAGTGCAATTATAGCATGGAAAATCTGAAACAAGTATTAGATATCTCCTATGTACCAGCTTCACTCCTCTCTGCCTCACCTGTGTCTTTTTCCAGCACTGTGGTGATCAGCTCTGCATGGACTTCAGTGGACCTCATACAGGTGTAGCCTTGACTTGCCTTGGCTTACATCTGCACTATGTGCCTTAACTTCTCGCCTTGGGGCTTCCATGTTGATGCTGAGGCATGAGATGTCATATGACTGTCAAAGTGCCGAGCAAGCACAGCCAGGAAATGTAGGGGAGTTAACGCCCCGTAGACTGAACTTTTGACCAATGGAAGACAGATACTGATGGACAAATTCTTTCACCTCTTCTTCCCTCTCAAGTGTACTGTCTTGCAGCCAGTTCATATGACTTCTTGGATACAGTCCCAGAAAATCAAGGAATCACTTGCAGTTATAGGCAAATAGTTTGATAACTCATCCTCCCATTGGCTCTCCTTTTTTCACTGCCACACTCTACTGTCCTTTACTCTTGCCCCCTAGGATTGCACACCCTAAGAAATAAGCTTGTGTCACAGGCTCTTTTTTTTTTTTTTTTTTTTTTTTGAGACGGAGTCTCACTGTGTTGCCCGGGCTAGAGTGCCATGGTGTCAGCCTAGCTCACAGCAACCTCAAACTCCTGGGCTCAAGCGATCCTCCTGCCTCAGCCTCCCGAGTAGCTGGGACTACAGGCATGCGCCACCATGCCCGGCTAATTTTTTCTATCTATTTTTAGTTGTCCAATTAATTTCTTTCTAATTTTAGTAGAGACAGGGTCTCGCTCTTGCTCAGGCTGGTCTCGAACTCCTGAGCTCAAACAATCCACCCGTCTCAGCCTCCCAGAGAGCTAGGATTACAGGCGTGAGCCACCGCGCCCGGCCTCACAGGCTCTTTTTTTTCTGGTGGAATGTAGGCTAACAGAGTGACTGTGTGGTTTTTAAGTATAACATGAATTTTCGAGTGACAAATCTAAATAATTTTTAAACCCTATTTTACATATGCTGGCATAGGCTAATGTAATAATTAGCTCTTACTCCTTACTGATACTTCAGGAAATAAGGGGAGGCAAATAAACTGTTGCCAGGTGGACAAAGAAACCAGCCTGAACTTTAACCTTTGCTACCAATAATCCATTAAATACATGATCAAGAAAAGATGACACTTGGTCCTTTTAATTAATTAATTTACTTAGGACCTTTCTCCTCACTAACAGTGATAACATCCTTGGCTTTCTTCATGTTACTAGCTATGATTTTGTTCCTACAAAGCAATACTAAAGTGTTCTGCCAAATCAAATACCACCTGTAGAAAGTGTTCAATCAATATGAGGCTGTGATAAGTTAACAGAGGTAGGTGGTAAGTGCAGCCTGGTTTTTTCCAGGGCATGCACAGCAGGAACAGGTAAACTCAGTGGGGTTTTCCCAATTTTGATTCTGTGTCCTTGGCTAAGTAACCGGCCCTCTCTATCATTTTCCTCATTTGTTATTGCCCTTGATGGCCCAGTGTATTGCTGCTGCTGTCGATCTTTGTCTTGGTTTGTGCTTGTGGTGGGAAATACTGCTGCCTAATCAGTAATATTTTGCCCTCAGGTAAAAGGCTCAAATTTCTAGAAATAGAATAATAGCACAAGGAATCCAGGGGAGAGGTCTGTAGAGCAGGACCTGAGGAACAGTCTAAATGGGACTCGTTCATCAATTATTGAACATTTAAATGTTAGGCACTGTATTGGGTATGGGTTCTCTCCCTGGTCCTGAAGCTGGCCTCAGTGCCTAGCATATCTGTTGAAGAACTCTCAAAGCATCTGTTCTCCCTCCATGTTAGCACAAATACTATTTCTAATCCCCTTCATGCCTACTACAGATGTTATCATGTTCTGCTTTATTTTACTCTGATTTCATCTTTCCTGATCTATCCACTTATGTGACAACTGGAGCTTGGAAAAAAGATGTTCTATCTAACAAGTTTATTGCAAAATATGCCGTTTTTCAGCTAAATTCAACATAGTTCTATTTTTCCCCACTCCACAGAAATACATGGTAAATAAGACAGTAGTGTCTGTGAAGTGCTGGAAAAATGGGAAAAAAAGTATTTGTGTGCCTGTGGTTTTTTATTCTACCTTGCTGTGGGAAAATGGCTCTTGTATTCTTAGAAGGGGCAAGAATGACCAAATTCTTACAGGCCTTGATCTCTCTGAAAGAGATTCAGATTTTATGTGCAGCTGGAGATATACAGACGTCTTATTGTAGCCAAAGGGATCCAATAGTCAATTAATTGTTATTCTTCTAACTAGGAAAAGTGCCCTGAATGTTTGCATCTCTCTCCTCTAAGGAAGAGCCTGATGAACAAGGGAAAAAGAAAACAAAAAAGTCTTATCAATGGAAATTTCCTTTCCTTTTCCAAGACAATGTCAGGCAAGAGACTTGGAGCCCAGATACCACATAAACTGTGCTATCTAGTAGCTTTTGAAATTATTTTTTAGTTTAGTTTGGAGCAAAAAGCTTAAATGGGAGTTTGTGTATACTTTTGCTGTTGCTTTCCTCTAGTGTCTGAGATAAAGAGCTTTTTGAGGGAATTCTCATTTTATTTCTGAACTAACCAAGCTGAAAATATTTTCCTAAACCTTGATCAGATTGACTGGGTGAGATCAATATTCCCTAGAGGCCAGGCATGGTGGTGGCTGCAGTGCAACTGCACAGCCCTGACCAAATCAAAATGTGGGAACCCAAGAGTATTGAGATGGTGCCAGTTGTAGATTTAGCAGTTTTGCTGTGTGGATCATCATCACATACTTAGTAAATTCTGTTATAGAAGTTTTGTGCTTATGTTTACATTCCTCAAGCCTATTCTCTCCCTCTGTTTAGAACACCTTTACTTTTAAACTAGATAAAGACATTCATGTCTTCGATTATAGTTTACTACAACATGCCCTTCAGTCATAACTGAGACTAATTGAGTTATTCATTTCCCCAGCTCCAACAGTTATGTTATTTAAGCTGATAATGAGTAACTACTCCAAAGATTTCTGTAGGTTTCTGTAATAGCAAGATCAAATTTATCCAGGTAAATCTGAATTTGAAATTATAACCTTTCAGATGAAATTAGCACATCAGAGATATTGAACCAATTAAAACACCCACAGGAACGGTAACCCAGGTATTGGTTTGTCCCCCTGCTGGGAAACCCAAGGAAATGGGGGTCCAAGTCCAGTGTGCTAGTTCTTCCACCTGCATTCATTCTTTTCTTTCTTTTCAAATGCTTTTGCCCTGTCACCATTTCCTTTTTTTACTTCTAAGATCTTTTAGAGCTCAAAGGAAGATGATCGATGAATTTTTCTTTAGTGCTGAAAGGTTTCTGAACAGTATTACAGTTGACATTTTTTCCTTTCTCAATAGGACAAGTGCAGCTGCTACATTTCATTTCATTTTATGCCTTTTTCATTTGTCAGATGGATTCCTATAAGGCCTTAATAGAGTCCTGATAATTTTCTACTCTTTGTCCTTAGTCATGTAGCCTGTGGTGTTAAATTCATTCCCTAGGATTACATCTCTATTCTTCTGGAGTTTCAGAGTAAAAAGAGAATCCTTCATTAGCACTGTGTGCTTTTCACAGTCATAATACCAGTAATATTGCATCTGGAGGTAATAAACAAATAGAGAAAGGACTTTGGGGTTTACTGCTCCAATTATCAAAACCCCAGAAAAAAATATTCTGCTTTATGAGAAGAATAGATACACAATGTTCCTATATTTGCTATGGAACTCTTTTGATGTAGTCGATATAGTCAAATTCAGAAATGAACTCTGATTTTTGTCAACAAATTTAACAGGTGACGTGGTTTGTATGTGTGGAAAATTTCCTATTATGTGGGATAATTGGTCTGTCATACCCCAATTCTATACTTAATTGACTTCCACTATCTATGTTGACAGCAATTTATTAATGAGTTAAAACAATTTTATGGGTTCAGTTTTCACTGAGTTTTGAGTACAGTACTTAGAAGCATGGGTTTTGGTCAAACTGAAGTTCAAGTCCTGGCTAAACCATTTATGCCTCTGTTATTTTGAGCTGTTGGAGCTACACAGAATGGGGATAATGGTGTTGACTGAATATGGTTGTATTAGGATTAATAAGTAAAGTGAGTGGAACATCATTACCACTTAATATTAGCTACCAAATATTGTTAATTTATTTTAATATAGTTTCTTGCACTCATATTCTGAAAATATAACTACAGATGAAGGGAATGTTTTTAAGCTTTGAAAATATATGTTTTAAGAGAAAATTATGATACGTCAATATTGGATTTTCTAATTTCAATTGGTTTCAAAGGAAACTTTAAACTGTGAGTAATCAAAAAATAGTTACTTACCTAATTCACAGTTCTTTCCTTCAAATCCAAGTCGACACCAACATTCATAGGAATTAATGTCATCCTTGCAACTGCCACCATTTAAACATGGATTGGACTCACACTGATCTCCATCTTTGAGGTAGGTTAAAAATTGAATTAGCAGATACACTGCTTACAATGCCCAGTCCTCCCCTGCACAGACTTATGGGAATGGGACAGATTTTAGGGCCAGAGCAGAACTACTGACATGAAAACCAGCTGTCTATAGAGAGGCATGTGATGCTCCTGTCTTCCTGAGTTTCTAAAAGCCACCCAAGCAAAGGTTTCTAGGCTACCACTATCCTAAGAAATTGTCCCAAGGAAGGCATGTACATAGTTTATGTAATCCAAGGGAAGAGGGAAAAGAACATTTTTTTTGTATAGAAATATCAGTATATTGTATAGAAATATCAGCATATTGTGAGAAATATTTTCAATCCTTCCTTATAAAATGATGGCAGAGTTAATTCTAAATCAAATTGAATTACTTCAACAAATATTATCCATATGTCATACAAGGCCTACTCTTTCACAGGTCTTGCAGAACAAGTTGAACTAAATAATATATGGTGTTTCTACTCTAGGAACTGGCAGTCTAGGCATGGAGCAAATGTATCTGCTTCCTTATATTGTCATTTAACTTTGAAGTGTGGTATGCAGTAATGCTCCAAGACAATAGAAAAGATGCCAGGAGCATCTGTTACTGCTTAGAGATAGTCTACGATCTACAAGTTAGGTTCCCAATGGTCTAGGTAAAGTGAGAAAACAGCATTCAATATATCATAAAGAATTTAAAAAGATTCTACAGTGTGCTTTATCATGTATAGATTGGCTATGTTTTCATTCTATCTTTCCTGGAGTTTCTATATTTGCAGAGTTCTTGAAAGCCTTTGAAGACACTGGTGGTAAGAAAACAGGAGGAAGAAATAAGCGAGAGGGGAAGGGTCAGGATGAGAAGGAATCTTTTGGTCTGGTTTCTTAGTGCTCTGCCTCAATCTCTACTTCTAAGGAAGCTTCAGGAGAAAAGGATGAATAGAACTGGAAAGGAGACTGGTACGCACTTTGAGCTAAGAAAAATAGCTCTGAAGAAAAATTGGACCTAGATCAGTAAGAACTCAATATATGAGAAACAAAAGAGCCAAGCGATAAAGATAACAATAAGAATCAAAGAATGAGAAAAGGGGGAAATCAAGGAGACATTTCTAATTACCAGTCATACTTAGAGTAAAACTCCCCGACATCTACTGTGTAGAGCCCTGCCTGTTCTCCCTCCTCTCTGTCAGAAGCATGTATCTAGGTCCCATTGACTAAGGGACTAAAATCCCTTCCTCAGAAATAGTCCCTCTCTGGAAAATCTGATTACAGTAAAAATTAGACCTTGTCTCCTTTGCCCCTTGATCCAGTGTGCTTTTGTACAGATGCTTCAATTTGTTCCAATTCTATGAAAACAAAATACGTTATCTCTGGTTTATTATTATTGATGTTCAGGACTGGTCTAAAAAACGAGCTACATTTGCACTTTATATTATAGACCAACAATTCTGAATTATTTAGGATGTTTCACTGAAAGGGTCTGGGCTTTCAGCCAGCTACGCAGGAACTCATTTGCTGAGACATATCGTTAAAATGAGTGTCATTTTATCCTGCATTTAGTCCTCCTTTGGGTTCTTGTCTGTGTGTACTTTGGGCTGAGGCAAAGCCATAGACAGTTGGGGTCAAAGACAACAAGAGACAAGACCTTGCCAAATGAGAGATTCCTGTTTAAGACTACTAGGCTCCTGTTTAATGAATAACTGTGTTTAGATTCAAAGGCCTTGAGGTGTAATAGCAAAAGCAAGGGGGTGGGCAGTGGAGAGCTTGGGTTCTCTTCTGGGCTTCATGACCCCTCATCTGGGTGACCCTTGGAAAGTCCCTTAACCTCTCTAAGCCTCAGTTTCCTCCTTTGTGAAATGGTGTTAATAATGCCTTTCTCACAGAGATAATGTGAGGGTTAAATGTGATAGGCATTCTGTAAACTATAAAGTGCTTGACAGGTGCTAGTTAATGTGGTTGGGTGATCATTTTTCTTCAACCAAGCTCTTTATGTGGTGAGTTGATGTTACAGAGTAGCACAGTAGTGAGGAGCCTGGGTGCCTGCTAGATGTGAGAAATGGCATAGACTACTTTTTTTTTTTTGAGACAGAGTCTTGCTCTGTCACCCAGGCTAGAGTACAGTGGTGCCATCATAGCTCACAGCAGCCACAAACTCCCGGGTTTAAGCGATCCTCCTGTCTCAGCCTCCTGAGTAGCTGGGACTACAAGCATGTGACCATGCCCAGCTAATTTTTCTATGTTTTGTAGAGATGGATCTCGCTTTTGCTCAGGCTGGTCTTGAACTCCTGGCCTCAAGCAATCCTCCATCCTTGGCCCCCCAGAGTGCTAGGATTACTGGCGTGAGCCACTGGGCCCAGTCCATAGGCTACTTTTGCAGTGATTAGGAATCCCAACTGTAAGTGAAAAGAGGCATGAAGTTTGTTTGTTTTTGTTGTTTTATTTTTTGTTTGCCAAAGCAGTAGTGACAGAATCATGCCCTTGATATTCCCCAGGTATCATCTGTACCTGAGGTCTAGCCAACAATGAACCTGTGTGACTTAGAAGACAGGGCCCATCTTCAAAATACTCTGCTGGGGGTGGGAGTAGGCAATGAAAGGATCATGGGAGTTTAAATACAGCCAAGAATATATATGTTTTTGAAAAGTAGACATTGATTTGCTTTTAGAAATAAATCCTAGGATTCAAAGTTTTGAATTCAGTGGGAATAGAGA
Organism: Propithecus coquereli; assembly: GCF_000956105.1. Classification (NCBI taxonomy): domain Eukaryota; kingdom Metazoa; phylum Chordata; class Mammalia; order Primates; family Indriidae; genus Propithecus; species Propithecus coquereli. The sequence continues at coordinate 9,117,250 of NW_012156284.1, forward strand.
GTAAAAAGACTTGTTTGGACTAACTTTAGGAAATACCTCAGTAGAAATTGTCATGGTAGCATTTATCACCAAAAACATACAAAGGTAGATAAAGCAATATAAGAGTGAACCTCATTTTCTCTCATGCCTTAAAACAATAGTGGAGGAATTATGAGTTATGAGGGTAAGATAATGCCCAATAGTGTCTCCAGAATAGAAACTTGTAAAAAATAGAGTTGGATCTCCAACTGGTGGAATTTGGTGAATTTGGTGTCTAGGTTAATTTGTTTCTATCCATACAGATGGTCTTAGGCAAAATCAATCTTTGAAACTTACCTTCCCTCAAAATCCTACTGCTGGATTTTAAATGACAGTAATTTTAAAATTAGTTGTCATTAAAGTTTTGAATTTTCTTCCTTTTGGTCAGTTAATTGGACAAATATTTACTGAGTCCCTCTGTTCCAGATATTGGTCTAGGTGATAGGAATATATGAAAAAACAAAACAATTGAATATCTCTGCTAACATGAAGCCTGCATTCTAGTAGAGTAGGAAAAATAAATGACAAATAGTATAAGGAAATGATACGATACATTAGGTGGTGAAAAGTGCTATTAAAAATAGAACAGAACATGGGTGTCTAGAGTGGTGAGGCTACTGGTAGGCAGGTTGGAATATTAATAGATGATCAAGGTGGGCCTCATTGAGATGGTAACATTTGGGTGAAGGCCTGAAGGAAGTGAGGGAACCAGCCCAGGGGAAGCTGGGAACAACCAGATAAAGCATGTAAAATGGAAGCATTCCTAGAGTGTGCAAGGAGCAACAGGAAGGCCAGGATGGCTAGAGCCCAGTGTGTGAAGAGGAGCATCTTAGGAGAGGAGATGAGAAGGGCAATGTGAAGGGTGGGGAAGGACAATCACGGAAGACCTCGGTCAGCCATCTAAAAGAGGAGGACTTGGAAACAATAAACATTTAAGTCAATCATCGTTCTCTGATTCCTTAGGATTGCAAACTCTCATTAAGTCCTAAGATACAATCATTTCAGTTTCTTCCTTCCAGCTTCCTGGAGTGGAACAATGTTCTTTGTGAAGCCCTAGGGAGGAGCAAGCTTAACTGCCAGTTGATAGCTCCTACACTAGCCTAAAGCTGTAGTATATCACCGTTCAATCTTAGGTTAAAGGGTTGTACTGCTCTGTGTCCTTTTGATAGACTTTGATATATTATCTATTTATATAGAAAAAAATACAAATTCTTGAATGTTTCATGTATTAGCTAGAGAATAAAATGAATTGCTTACCAACATACTGCTTCCAAAATTCAGTCTATAAAGAAAAAAATGAGGACAAGTTAATGGTAGCATCTAAAGTGCTTTGGTGTTGATTTCTTCTCTTTTATAATACATGTATATGTATGGATATTTTAAAATTCCAAAGAGATGTGTCTTTTTTAAGGTTTTATATTCTTTGCTCTGCTTCTGAAAGATATTATATAGAAATACTCACTGTTCTTTCAGTGTTTTCAAAAACTTCTCGTGCTTCTTCAAAACTACACTTTTCTTCTATACATTCTCTTTCAAGGTTCCCTCGAACAAACTCTTCCAATTTACCTGAATTATACCTCTTTGGCCGACTCAGAATTTTGTTGGCATTTTCACGATCAAGAAAAACTGAAATTTAAAAGAGCTATACTTTAGAAAAAAGAAAAAATCATGAAAATTAAATACATCTCTTAAGAAAGACTTTGTTTTTAATCCAAGTAATCTCAAAGCCAATTTCTCTTTGGGGCATAGAGCCAAAATCTGTGATGTTTCCACAGTACTGTATGCACACGAAGATTTAGGAATTAAAATTCAATTTTGCTTTTAGTCAGGAGAGTTCCAGTAATAAAAGGTCAGATTTTCAAACATATTTGAATTTACTTTGGATGAAAAAGAAAGTTCTCAAATAAGCAGTTAACTTCACAGTTTGTCATCACTTGAAAATAGCTCATCGCAGATCCTTGCAAGGTGATCCATCACCCTGGCTGGGCTGTGTTTTCAGGATGCAGTTGCCCAAATGACTTTGCAACAAATGTCTCCTGAAGAACAGACATTTAGGCAACTGTGGTCCAGCTGTAAATGTGACTCCAGTGTCTCTCACTAGATGTTAAATAAAAACCACTGCATTAATTTTTTTTATCTTTAGACCCGGAACACCTTCAGTTAGCATGTGTTATAGGAATTCCAGTGATTTAAGCATTTCTCGGGAATTCAGGATATAGTTTATTTTAGCTATGATTGCCTAGTCTGTAGGGTCACTCCTGAACTCTGGAAGGTTGAGGTCTCTGTCTGAATTCTGTTCCTTCTTCCCTCTCTCCCCTGTCTGTCTCTCTACATGTACAGTTGTACAGTCATGTGCCATTGTTTTAGTAAACAATGGACTGTATATATGATGATGGTCCCATAAAATTATAATACTGTATTTTCACTGTACTTTTTCTATGTTTAGATATATTTAGATATGCAAATACTTGCCATTGTGTTATAATTGCCTACAATACCCAGTACTCAGTACAGTAACATGCTGTATAGGTTTGTACCCTTGGAACAATCAATAGGCTTTTCCATATAGCTTAGGTGTGTAGTAGGCTAGACTACGTAGGTTTATGAAGTACACTTTATGACGTTTGCACAATGATGAAATCACCTAATGATGCATTTCTCAGAATGTATCCCAGTTAAGCTATGCATGACCGTAAACACACACATGTGTGTTTATATATATACATGTGTGTGCATATATTTTATATATATGTAAAATTAATAAGAGGAACTCAAGAAGTTGCCTGGAGTTGTTTCTTTCTTCAAGAGACTAGCAATATATCTGATGCCATTTCAACAGGACCAAGTGCTTATAAGATCAACTTTCCAGGGCATTTGGGACTACTTTCTCATTAACTGAAAAAAAAAAAATGAACTAAACTTTAGTCCCTTATTTTCATTGCAGCTGTTCACTTTATGGAGTGTTCTAGTCCCTCGATGTCCTTGCTTTTCTCTTGCTCTGCAAGTCCCCTTTGAGCTCACTTTTTCCCGAATTTAGCCTAGATGTTTTCTCTTCAACTCTTCACTTGTCAACTTTCTCAATTCCCTTCACCCCTTTGCAATGCTGCGCCTCCCCTGCAATCCCAACCTCTAGATCAGTGCCACCATCTGCCTTCCTTCTTCTCTTCCCAGATGGCCCAGCACCATGGGGGGAATCACCAAGCTACAGATAGGTGCCACCACATATTGATGCCTCCCAGCCTCCATCAGGCCCGACTCTCTCCTTGGCAACTCATTACTCGGCCCTGGGCACTCCTAAATAGCATCCATACCGGCATCCATTTACAGTTGTCCCTCGGTATCTGCAGAAGATTGGTTGTAGGACCCCCCGTGGATACCAAAATCTGTAGATGCTCCAGTCCCTGATATAAAGTGGCATAATATTTGCATATAACCTATGCTTATCCTACTGTATACTTAAATTATCTCCAGGTTACTTAGAGTGGCTAATACAATGTAAATAGTTGTTATACTATATCATTTAGGGAATAATAGCAAGAAAAAAAGGTCTGTACATGTTTAGTACAGACACAGCCATCCATTTTTTCCCCTGAATATTTTCAATTCACAGTTACTTGATTCTGTGGATACGGAACACATGGATAGGGAGGACCAACTGCATGGTGTGTTTAAGTGAAAAAACAGGGTTTAGAATCAGATCAGACAGACCTGGGTGGTTTGAATCACGTATCTGCCTCCTATTGACTGTGTGACACTAGACAAGTCACATAAACTCTGAACCTTACCTTTGTCAAATGTAAAATGGGTATAACAGTAGTATAATAAGAATGTCTACCTCAGTGTTGTTGACAGGATTAGTGAGATAATGTGTAGGCTGGCATATGCTGGTGGACTCTTTTTCTCCCTACTCCTCTCATGCTGGCTTTCTTTTTAATTTTCTCAATTCTCTTTAGCTCTTTAATACAATTTTGTGTAGCTCTTTACTTACATTCTCCCATTCATATAATGAAATGACTATTGTCACAATTAGCAATGACCTCCTAAAGGATGATTTTGAGTTCAGTATTTACTGACTGCTCTAAATCATTTCCAATTGTTGATCTGCCTTTTCAGTAAACTCTTTCCATGAAATCACTTTATTCTGGTTCTCCTCTTGGCTCTAACTCTTTGTTATCCATCCACCACTTGAATCAGTTAACTTTCTTCTCTGCCTAGCCCTGAAATGTCCAGGGTTCTCCCAGGCACCAGCCTCAGTCTTTTCCCTTTTCACTCCACACATACTTGCCAGGGCTGGGACTAAAACGGGGTAAATAAGACGTCTAGGGCATAACATTTAAGGGGTCCTCACTCTCAAGGTGTGCAAGTACATTTATGCCCTATGGGCCTTGCTCCCTGCACACTAGTCTGGCTCTAACCCTTTCAGCAAAATTTACTGAGCACTTAACCACTACTGCCAGGCACTGTACTAGGTGTCACAATATCTTTACTCCTTCTCTGGGTGTTCACACACACATGGCTGTAACTGCTGTTCATACAACACTGTGTCCCAAGTACCCACCTCTAGTCAGATATATCGTCTGAATTTCACATCATCTTTCCAGCTCTGTCCGTTGTAATGTGGCCAGCGATAGCTGATGTTTATGTAATGCTTCTGTTGTGCTGGACACTGTGCTTAGTACTTTCCATTATCTCACTTCCTCCTCACAAGAGTCCCATGAGGTAGGCACTGCCACCTCATTTTTGTAAATAAGGAAAACTGAGGTTCAGAGAGGCTAAATGCTTTGCCCAAGGTAACATGCTAAAATATCAGAGCCATGATTTAGACTCTGGTAGTCAGACTAAAGGGCCCATCCTCTTAGCTACTATGCTGTGTCGCATAATCACATCAAGCTCAAAATGCTCAAGACATACTCTGTACGCTTCCCCTTCCATACCCAGATGCTTATTAAGTCAGGTCATTTCTACTTCCTTAATATCATTTGAATTCCCCTTTTCTTTGTCCAGCTGCTGCCAGGTTCTGGCCCTTGTGTCTGCCCTGGATGATTGCAATACCCTCAGGACTGCTCTCCCCTAGTCTTGGCATCACCCTCATCAGTTCATCAGAGTGCTGCCGGACTGAGCATCCTAAATCAGCCAGCAGTGGTACTCCTTATGTTTACACTTCTGATAGCTCCACATTGCATTTTACTGTCCAATCTCCTTAGTTTAGGGCCTTTATTATCTGTTGACCCAGCCCTGCCTAGTTCTCCTGCCTTACTTGTCATAGTCAATATTCAAACTATACAGAATTCATGAAATATCTTACATTCTTGTAGATCTGGGTCTTTGCACATGAGTGATCCTCTCTGCATAAAATGCCTTAGATAAGACTTTTAAGGAGAGTGAACTCCTACTCATCTTTCAAGACCCTGCTCAAAATACTGTCTGTCAAGTGTTTCGCCATTTAATGTATTCCTTTCTCTATGATCCCTTAGCACCTAGTATACATTTTGTCACATTATATTGAAATTTTTCACCTGACCTCATGGTATTTTAGGTAAAAGAGGGAATTTGGTTTATCCCCATGCCCCTAGTACCCTGCCGAAGTACCTGGCACCATAGTAGTAACTCAGTAATGTCTGAATGAATGAAAGATAGCTTTGATCCATACACTTTACAAAACAGAATTGGTTTTACAGAACAGTTTTGATTTCAAAATTCCAAATTGATGCAATAATTCCTAACAGCAGCAGCCATGAAAATGCAGCATCTCAGCAAATCACTCCTTTTAGATGCCAATGACAGCTTAATAACAGAAAAGAGTGCTGCATCAATACTGTCTATCCTTAGGGAAATTCCTCTGGCCCTCTCCTCAAGGACCTATTATCTCTGACTATAATGGCTCCAGAATCACACTGCCTTTCTCCTTAGTATTTTCTGGGGGTTATATATTTAACCTCCCTTCACGTTTATCTCTAGTCATTATTTCCCCAGCTCTGAAATCCTAGCTCCTCTTTCTTTGTATCTATCCTTTTTCCAACATCTGATGTCTTCAGGGGGGCAGCAGCCCTCTTGTAACCTTCACCATCTCACCACTTATCTCTAAGAAAAGGTTTTGATTCTTTGTCCTCCCAGATGTCACACTGATGAGCTGTCTAATGACATTGCTTTATGTCCTGCTTTGTGAGTTTTCCAACAAATTTTCTTTATCCCTTGACTCTACCCACTTTGATAGTTTAACCTCTGTATTCTCGCATCATTATTTTAGCATTTCAGTCTGATTCCACAGCTGACATCATGTCTGGAGTGGGAACCACAGGGCCAGTCTGCTTTCTGGGGACGCTTAGGGTTGGCACCCCTGATCCTGGTACTGTCAGCTACTAGATTTGATTTGAGAAGGTTGACAAGTGAGTGTGATACATGCTTCCTGTGAGAACATGCTATTTGTCCAAATGTGATAATTTCTTCCCTGTGTGCCTTCCTCTGGGGAATATATAAAGTCTGTAGTTGTGAAAAAACAAAATGATATACGTTACATTAACTAAGGTCTTACTCTTTACATCAATTCTTGGACTTGCTTTTCTCCCCTAGGGAGCTCAACTAAGCATTGTGTTTCTCCAAATATCGACTCTAAGATGTTTGGAATAGAGACAAGATTATTTTTTTCCTAATCCATGAAAAACTTCAGTAACATATAACTACTTACTAATGAAATGTTAATCTTGGAGTTTTAACTAAAACTTTAAATTGAAGGTATATAATTTTAAAAATTAGGGACATGCCTCATTACATAGTTCCAAAATTTTGAAATGCAGCATATATCTTAAAATCAGATTTTTTGTGTAAATAAGACCATTGTTGATGGTTTTAATGTTTCCTATTTTGATTTCAAAGGGGTGAGTCAAAAAAACCCAAAAATATATAGTTAATTTTTCCTGCATATTCTTTTGTTTCCTTGTTAAAATGTTTTCCCACTTTTAATTTTTTAATCAAAGAGATGAATATTTTTTAAGAGGAATGACATTGTCAAGTCATAAGCTCAATGGTATTCATTAAATAAAAAATGTATTATAAGCATTGTAAATCTATTTAGCTTTAAAAATGAGGAAGAAGAAAACCCAGCTACCAGAGACCCAGTACTTACTAACCCGCAATCATGCAATCATTATTTAGTGAAGAAGACACCACCAGAAATTTCTATATCTAAAAGACAAGCATACTCAATATATTTTTAAAAGGAAACCAACCTGCACATTCAGCACTGAGTAGATATCCTAAAAGGCAAATGGTGACGAGGCCTGGTGATTCTGCCATGATCATGTTCAGGCACTGCATAACCTTTGCTAGTAGATTGTGCAAGTGGCGAGGTCGATCAGTTGTTCCAAAGTACAAGCTGAGCTGTATTTACTTCTGGGAAATAATATCCATTTCCCTCAGTGAGTCTTTGGACTATTTCTAATGGTCTCTTGGGTCAAGTGAAGAGAATAGGAAGTGGTCATCATTAAGCTTCATCTGTGATTTCATGGGTTTCTGCCATTGTGGCTGATTTGAGGCCAAAGCAAGAAGTGACACATCTTCAGAATGGAGCTAGGCATAGTGGCTACAGTTGCTGTGGCAGCAAAATTGATCAGTGGGACCCATCTTATCTTTGTCAGGGAGCACTCATGTCATGTAGTTGAAAAAAAGGGAAAAAACAGTCATTTGATCATTCACCTAAAAATACTTTAAAATGCGTTTATATACGCTGAATCACTGGGTGAATCCTTTATGCTCCTCCTCATAATCAGGGGTTTACAAACTGTGGTGTGCCATGTACCCATATGGTGAAGCATATGGGCTCTATCAGAACACATGTATGTATGTATCACACATACATATATACATATGTACACATACTTATTATATTATGTATATATAGATA
>NW_012156284.1:9129331-9139596 GCF_000956105.1 Propithecus coquereli
CTCATAAGAGTATACTACCATTTGCCTGTCATTCTTTGTGATATTGTTGTGGTATATTTTACTTCTACATATATTAAAAAGCCTATATTACATTGTTATTACTTTCGCTTTAGGCGGTCAACAATCTCTTAAAGAAATTTAAAAATGAGGAAAAGTCTTTTATATTTAGACACATATTTACCATTCTGATACCCTTTATTTCTTTGTGTCAATCCAAGTTTCAATCTGTTATCATTTTTCATCACTCTGAAGAATGTCTTCAGTAGTAATTTCAGTAGTGTAGGTCTCATGATAAATTTTCACAGCTTGTGTTTATTTGAAAATGTCTCCATTTTATCTTCATTTTTAAAAAGTAATTTGGATATAGAATTCTAGACTGATTTTTTTTCTTTCAGCTCATTAAAGTTGTCATCCTATTATCTTTTGGCATGCATTGTTTCTGAAGAGAGGACATTGAATATGATTGATTTTCAGTAACTTAAATAATATATGTTGAGCCAAGGCATTCTTGGGGTTAATTGAGATTCACGGATCTGTGGTTTGATATTTTTAATATAATTTGGAAATGTTTGGACCTTCCTAAAATTGTGTTTTGAAATAATTATAGAGTCACAGGAAATTGCAAAAAACAGCCTGTAATCCTAGTACTCTGGGAGGTCGAGGTGGGAGGATCGTTTGAGGCTGGGAGTTTGAGACCAGCCTGAGGAAGAGTGACACCCTGTCTCTACAAAAAATAGAAAAATTAGCTGGGCATGATGGCATGTGCCTGTAGTCCCAACTACTCAGGAGGCTGAGGCAGGAGGATTGCTTGAGCCCGAGTTTGAAGTTGCAGTGAGCTAGGATGACATCACAGTACTCTAGCCCAGGTGACAGAGCAAGACCCTGTCTAAAAAAAAAAAAAGGTATTAGAAAGATCCCACATATCTTTCACTTTAGTTACTCTCAATGTTCACACCTTACAAAACTATAGCACAATATCAATAAACATTTATATAATATTAATATATGTGCATAATTTTAAGTTATTTTATCACATGTGTAAATTTATATAACCACCACTACAATCAATATACAGAACAATTCTATCACCAAAAAGATCTCCCTTGTGCTACTATATCATAATCATACTCACCTCCCTTCCCCCAATCATCCCTAACTCCTGGCACCACTAGTCTGTTTTCAGTTTCTACAATGAGAATGCTATGTGAATGGAATCATACAGTATATGACCTTTCGAGATTGACTTGTTTCATTTTCAACATGTGACAACCTAGATAGATTGCCCTTGAGATCAATCTAGGTTGTTATATGTATCGATAGTTAATTATTTAAATATTAGGCTCGGCGTGGGCTTCATGCCTGTAATCCTAGCACTCTGGGAGGCCAAGGCAGGAGGATCGCTCAAGGTCAGGAGTTCAAGACCAGCCTGAGCAAGAGTGAGACCCTGTCTCTACTAAATTTCTAGAAAGAAATTAGCTGAACAACTAAAAATATATATAGAAAAAATTAGCCAGGCGTGGTGGCGTATGCTAGTAGTCCCAGCTACTTGAGAGGCTGATGCAGGAGGATTGCTTGAGCCCAGGAGTTTGAGGTTGCTTTGAGCTAGCCTGATGCCACGGCACTCTAGCCCAGGCAACAGAGCAAGACTCTGTCTCAAAAAAAAAAAAAAAAGTAAAGTAAATATTAATTTCACTAGTAATTCCTTTTTATTGCTGAGTAGTATTCCATGGTAAGGACGTAGGACAGTTCAACTATTTACCTCCTGAGTGACATTTTGATCATTTACAGTTTTTTGCTATTGCAATAATATGCTATAAACATTCAAGTACAGGTTTCTGTGTGGATGTAGATTTTTCATTTCTCTAGGATAAATGCCCAGGAATGCAATTTCTGGATACTATTGTAGTTGTATCTTTAGTTTTTTAATAAACTGCCTGACTATTTACCTAAATGGCTATACCATTTTACGTTTCTACCAGCAATGTATGAGTGATCCAGTTTCTCTGCATCCTTGCCAGCATTTGGTACTATTTTTTATTTTAGCCATTCTGATAGGTGTGTAGTGATATCTCATTGTGTTTTAAATTCAGATTTCCATAATGGCTAATGATTTGAATACCTTATCATTTACTTGTCATCTGTATGTCCTCTTCAATGAACTGTCTCTTCATGTGTTTTGCCCATTTTCTAATTAGATTATTTGATTTTTTTTCTGTTGAATTTTAAGGTTTTTCATATATTCTAGATATGAATTCTTTGTTATATATATGGTTTGAAAATACTGTCTTCAAGCCTATAGCTTGTCTTTTTATCCCCTTAATTAGGTATTTCACAGAGCAAATTTTTTAGTTTTGATGTAGTCCAGTTTATCATTTTTTTCTTTTGTGGATCACATTTAGAACTATTTCACTAACACTAGATCCTGATGATTTTTTCCTATGTTTTTAATAAATGTTTTATAGTTTGAAGTTTTACATTTATGCTCATGTTTCATTTTGAGCTAATTTTTGTATAAGATATGAGGTTTAGGTCAAGCTTCATATTTTGTGTGTGTATGAATGTCAATTTATCCAGTACCATTTGTTAAAAAGACTAATTTTCCTCAGTTTAATGGCTTTTGCATTTTTTCACAAAGCACTTAAGCATATTGTTTTGGATCTACATCTAGGTTATCTATTTATTCTGTTCCACTGATGTATGTATTTATCCCTTTGCTACACTGGCATGATTACTGTAGCTATATATTAATAGTTAGCCTTGTGATTCCCCCAACTCTATTCTTCTTTGGTAAGATGATTATAATTATTCTAAGGTCCTGTATCTTTCCATATAAATTTTAGAATGATCTTATCTGTATCTTTAAAAAAAATCTCTTGCTGGGGTTTTGATAGGAATTGTGTAAAACCTGTATGTCGATTTAGGGGAATTGATACCTTTAGTGTGTTGAGTTTTCCAATCCAGGAACATGATATGTATGTTTCTCCACTTATTTAGGTCTTTGATTTTTTTTCACCAACATTCTGTAATTTTCAGCATATATATCCTATACATGTTTTGGTAAGTTTATACCTAAGTATTTTATTTTCTCTGAGTGATTATGAATGCTATTGTGTTTCTTCTTCAGACTTTATACTTTTAGAGCAGTTTTAGGTTCACAACATTATTGAGTGGATAGTGCAGAGATCTCCCATATGCCCCTGTCCCCACATATGCACAGCCTCCTCCGTTATCAACATCCTCCACCAGAGTCATACATTTGTCACAACCAGTGAACCTACACTGACACATCATTAACACCCAAAATCTAGAGTTTACTTTGGGGTTTACTCTTGGTGTTGTCCATTCGTTGGGTTTGGACAAATGTTTGATGACATGTATCCACCATTATAGTATCATACAAAGTAGTTTTACTGCCCTAAGAAATCCTCTGTGCTCCACCTTCCCTCCCCACAACCTCTGACAACCACTGACCATTTTTACTATCCCCACAGTTTTGCCTTTTCCAGAAAGTCATGTGCAGTCATGTGTCACTTAATGCTGAGGATACATTCTGAGAAAGGTGATTTCATCATTGTGTGAATATCATAGAGTATACTTATGCAAACCTTGATGCTATACACTTAAGCTATGTGGTGTAGTCTATTGCTCCTAGGATACAAACCTATGCAGCATGTTACTGTACTGAATACTGTAAGCAACTGTAACACAATGGTCAGTATTTGTGTATCTAAACATAGAAAAAGGTACAGTAAAAATTCAGTATGAAAGATAAAAAATGGTATACTGAATGTATATTCAGCAGTTTTGGGGTAAAATGTTCTGTAAATGTCTGGTAGGCACATTTGTTATAGAGTCCCATTTTAGCCCAATGTTTCTTTGTTTATTTTCTGCTTGGAGGATTTGTCAAGTTCTGTCAGTAGGGTGTTGAAGTCCCCAGCTATGACAATACTGCTGTTTATCACTTTGTTTAGATCTAGTAGGGTTTGCATTATGAATCTGGGTGCACCTGTGTTATGTGCATAAATATTTAGGTTTGTTATGTCTTCTTGTTGAATTGTTCCCTTTACCATTATGTAATGACCATCTCTTTTTTTTCTTTACCATTATTGATTTACAGTCAATTTTATCTGATATAAGAATGGCTACATTTGCTTTCTTTTGGTTTCCATTTGCATGGAATATTTTTTTCCATCCCTTCACCTTGAGTCTATTTGAGTCCTTGTGGGTTACATGTGTTTCCTGGATACAGCAGATACTTGGATTATATTTTTTCATTCATTCATCTAGCCTATGTCTTTTGAGTGGGGTTTTCAGACTGTTAACGTTGATTGATAGAATTGATATGTGGGATGCTGTTCTGTTCATTCTGTTGGGTAGTACCTTATTGCTTAATTTTACCTCTTGTCCTATTGTTTTATATGAGCTCTGAGCTTTAGCTTTTGGGTGGTTTTACACTGGCGGGTGTCTATTGTGCTGATCCATGTATAATGCAGTTCTGAGTATTTCCTGCAGGACAGGTCTGTCTTGACAAATTTCCTCAGTGTTTTCTTGTTTGGAAAAGTCTTTATTTCTCCTTCATATGTGAAACTTAGTTTTGTAGGATACAAAATTCTAGGCTTGCAGTTGTTCCATTTAAGAAGACTGAAAATGGGGCCCCATCCTTTCTGGCTTGTAAGGTCTCCATTGAAAAGTGTGTAGTTAGGCTGATGGGTTTTCTTTTGGAAGTTACTTGATATTCTCACCTCATGGCTTGCAGGAGTTCCTCCTTTGTGTTGATTTTGGCCAGTCTAATGACTATATGTCTTGGTGATTGCTTCTTTGCAATGATTCTCCCAGGTGTTCATTGAGCTTCTTGTACCTAGGTGTCTAAATCTCTAGTAAGACCAGGGAAGTTTTCTTCAATTATTCCCTAAAATAGGTTTTCCAGCCCTTGTGCATTTTCTTTTTTACCCTCAGGGATGGCTATGATTCTTATATTTGGGCCATTTTACATAATCCCATACTTCTTGTAGGCTTTGTTTATTCCTCTTAATTCTTTGTTCTTTATTTTGACTGACTGAGTTAATTCGAAAGAGTTGTCTTCAGGATATGAGATTCTGCCTGGTCTACTCTGTGTTTGGTATTTCCTCAATGTAACATCCTGGTATAAACTTAAAATAAATCACAAGTGTGGCTGATAAATAAATCATAAAGTAGCCCCCATGATGCCCTTTTCCGAGTGTCCATGCTCTTGTATAATACCTTCCCTCTGAATGTGATCATAGAGGAAACATGAAAATGTGTTGTTGTACGTAATGTAATGTGATATCTGGTCTTGGTACCAGGAATACTCATGCTTCTCTTGTTCCTCTTATTTCCTATAGGCACTGTAAATCATGTAATTACTTTTCTTCCTTCACACTGGCCAATTTTGTGGCTTACCAATTAGCCAAGTGTTCTAGACTTTCAGTAGATATTTTGAGTACTAACCTTTTGCCTGACCCCATTTTAACCTTTTTACCATTATTTTCACCTTTCCTTAATTTCCTGATTTCTAAATTATAATTTTAATTTTCTTGTGAACTATACTAAAATGAACAAAATCATATCCTATTATATGGTAAGCTACCTTAAATCCTTTTGGTAACAAGGGGGAGTATAAATAACTTGTTTGAATGCCACAGAAGTCTCGAACTGTACACTGTAGTTGTGTCCCTAGAAGCCAAAGCATTTTTTAGAATGGAAAGGTGGATGTTGTGCTAAACCATTCAGCTGAGCCTTCTGAAGATACTGGTGTGCTCAGCAGCAACTCAGAAAGATATTTCTTTTATGGAAGTCACTTGTCATGATGGAGCTAATGGGTATACCAATCCAAATAGCTACGTACCGAAAAGAAGGGTTAGGGAGGGGGCATTAAGTTTTGGTGATAGTAGAGACTGATCTTAGAAGAAACTGGAACTGGGACAAGGCAAAGAGGAGTGAGAAAAGAGAAATGGAGGGGCCCTGGGAGGAAGGTTCCAGGGATGGGGAACCTGTGACCTTCTGATTGTTCTTTTTTAAGCACCAAAGGAGGGAAGAAAAGCTTCATCTTTCTCTGCTGAACTCCTTTTAATAAAAGGATTTGTTCCATAAAATTTGGATTCAGTCAAAAGGCCACACTTAAGGAACTAGAAGGCCACAAGTGGCCTTAAGGCTGCAGGTTCCCATAGTCCATAAGAATTCCATTTGCCTTCAAGTTCAGGCTTTTTGCAGGGATGATTGTTAGATTGCTCATCCCTCCTTTTTCTCACTCGTGTCAGTTCAGGGCTGTCTACAAGACTATGGTAGAACAGGTTTAGGAAGCTGCAGGCAGGGGCTGTATGTGGGCAGAAGTTTTCTATGGATCCAGGTCAATCCAACAAGAGTTTACTCTGTGAGTTATCAGCATGTGCTAGGTGGGGAGACAATAGAAACATTTGGCCAGGAGGAACCCAAGGCTGAAAGTTTGGATGGACTGGATTATCTGTCCAGCTGAAGGGGTGATTTGAAGTTGGAATGGTCAGGGGCCAGCAGATGAAAGAAGTCAGAATGTGGGAAAAGGTACAGAGTGAATGTGGGTGGGCAGTTGAGGAAACGCATTTGTGAACATTGGGCATGTGGCGGACTGTGGCAGGGGAAGCTTGTTAAAGTTCTGTACAAGGCTGAACCCTGTCTCTTGCTGGTAAGAGGCCAGTTAGAGTATTTCTGGGAACTGACAGTTGAGGTTGTTACCATTAAGATATATTTAAAATACAAAGATAATCAAGCCACTGGGTTGATTTCTGACTCTGCTTATCTGACATTTATATTGTCTATATTTGTCTAAAATAGAGGCTCTAAAATGATTTATTCAAATGTCACAATATTATTTATTCAAGTAATCACAGCCCCAATGAAGAACTATTGAAAGAGTTGTCAAGTGAATGAAACTGAGAAATAACATTACATTCAAATAAAAATAGCACCATTTTCAGGAGTAATATTGAAAAAAGCTAAGATAAAAATCTCCTTTCAGCTTTCTTTCATTCTTCCCACTTCTTCCAAGATGGCTTGGTTTGTTATTTTATTTCTCTACTGTATTTCTTCTGACAAATATTAGTGTAATATTTAGATTTAAGGAGTGATAAGGTAATAAATAAACTCACTCGTTTGCCCTTTTCTTATTAAATTATAAGGCAAGAAGGAAGTAGTCTAACATTAAACACTTGTTATGTATGAGGAACTTTATTTACACTATCTTCTTAAATCCTCATAGTAGCCCTAGGAAGTTAAGAGTTATATTTTTGTTACAGATGGGGAATTTGATACACTATAGCTAAGACAGGTTCTATAGCTTGTCCAAGGTTACAGAGCTATTAAGTGGGGGAGCCACAATTCAAACCCAGATCTTTCTGGTTTCAAAACCCTTGTGGTTAGCTACTATATTGGCACCTACCTCATAGAGTGATTGTCAGAATTAAAGGAAATTAAATAGGATAGTGCATGTAAGGTACTTAGCACAGTGTATACAGAAAGAGCTCGATAAAAAGTAATTGCTATCATTTATCACCATCACCACCATCTATATCCTGCCTTCTAAGTAGCTGAGGTTGATTGGAATACAGTATGTGTGATCAACTCACTGCAGTGTCTGGGAATAATGAAAATATTTCTAAGTATATCAGCAGTGCTCATTTACTGAATGTCAACCATATACCAGATCCTTTTCTCAGTTCTTTTTATACTTACTTAATCCTTATGACATTTTAAAGTTGGTATTTTTGCTTTTCCTACCTTACTGATGAGGAGACTGAGCCTCAAAGAGATGAGGTAATTTGCTAAAAGTCATAGTTAGGAAATGACAGAACTTGGATACAGTTTTGTCTGACTCCCAAACCTAGGGAATAGGTTTTTAAACTCCACTCTCCTTCCTCCCTGTAATTGTAAGACCAAATTATTGAGGTTCTTTTTGTACCTCACCCATATGTTGCACCATAGAAATAATATCCTCCATGCACTAGACCATAATTTATGTGGATCAATCCAAAGTTCCCACTACAGAGAGTTTTGGTTGTGAGTGCAAATTTTCAAGGACCATAATAACTTTTATTCCAACTGATTTGTTCATTTTTTAAAATAAACTGACATAATCAATTGGTAGAAATTTGAAAGTATTAAGTGTTCTGATTAAGTCTTTGTCAACCACAAGACTGATCTCTGCAGCTACAAAATGGAATCAAAAGGTGGTTCAGAATTTAATGTGGACACAGCTTTCAGGGCATCCTCAGGGTTCAAAGGACTACCTCGAATGTGGTCCTGAGAAATTTCCACTTTGAACTTTCATGGTCAAGATAACTAGGAGTCCCGAATAATGAGGCATGTGAGGAGGAGCAGCTATAATTGGGGAATAATCAACTCATAAAGAAGGGTGTTTGAATAAACACAGTTGGTAATTGTAGTTACTTTTCTTCACCAAACCCTACTGAATGAGAATGATGGCTAAATGTACAAAGAATACTAAAATAAATCCAGTACCCTGTATTTTGGAGGTTGCAAAA
The DNA here is from genome assembly GCF_000956105.1 of Propithecus coquereli. NCBI lineage: Eukaryota > Metazoa > Chordata > Mammalia > Primates > Indriidae > Propithecus > Propithecus coquereli. Next base: position 9,137,866 of record NW_012156284.1, read on the forward strand.
GCAGTTACTGAAAATGGTGTTGGAAAAACTGAGCCATTAGGAAGAAATGGTGGGTTAGACTGATCCTCCCAGATTTGGCTCAACCATCCACAAAATAAATAACCCTCATGCTGCAACATACCTGGGAAATAATTATGGCTGTCAAATGGCCTCCTGTTTAGAAAGACAAGCCAGTACACTCAGAAAATGAAAGCCCAGATAGCCAGCCTGTGTAGGGCTGAGCAAGAGGGTCACGTGCGAAGAATGATCTCTAGGGTTTTTGCTGGCACAATTTCATCTTGTCCCTTTCACTTTTCTCTGGGAATTGCCTAGCTCAGGAAGAGAGAGCCCCTAGCATTCTCTCTTTGATTCTGTTCCCTAAAACATTCTACTGTGCTTTTCTGAGAGAAACAGCCACAAGAAGTGATGGAGGGGTGTCTTAGAAATGATTGCACTGATTTTCAGAGATGAGTTTAGGTTACAGAAGCAAAACAGTAAGTCATAGAATTGTTTCATTTCCATACATCAAACTGCAGGGAAACCATCTTATTTTCCTTTGTGCAATTAACTACTGAGCATTCTCTCTGACCAGGGAAAACTCTGTCAGCCTCTGCCTTTCCCAAGGTCCAGCCTGTGTACTCAGCCCCAACCAGCCCTGAGGCAGAGAGGATATTGAGAAGTCTCATCCCTGCTATCAGGTGATGGCTTTTCTTACCATGATGGCTGAGGTGAATCCCCCCAACCAGGCCATGTGAATAGGCTTTTGCTTCATTTTCCTCCACCTGCCCACGAGTTTTTCTCTAAACCCTCTTCTACAAATCTATAGCCTCCTTTACCTACACATCCCCTGGAGGCTGGAGCCAGCTCTTATAATCCCAGCTGCTCACAGTATTCAATTGTGAAGTACTAATGTGTGCTACTAGCTGCTTCAGCATATAGAAGCCGGCCCTATGACTCTGTGGGCTAAGTGTAGTGGGCTGTGGACCACTCTATTCAGGGCCAAATCTCTGTGTGTTCAGAGCATTCTTCTTCTTCTTTTTTTTTTTTTTTAGTTCACTATTTGTTTATTCAACGTATTTCTGTAGGACACCTCCTATGTGCCATGCACTGTCCTAGGCACTGGGACACAGTGGCCAATAAAACATACAAAAATCAATGAACAAAATAAACATAGTAAAATAAAAAGCATGTTTGGTGGTGGTATGTGCTATGGAAACATATAAATGAGGCAGGAGAGAGGGGAAATTATTTCAAATAGGAAGGTTAGGGAAAGTCTCTATGAGAAGGGTTTGAAGAAGGTGAAATGTGGTCAACTACTTAATCATCAGGGCCTCGCATTCCTTGTCTTTATGAAACAGGTCTGGATGACATAGCTCTGAAGATTCTTCCAGCTGGGAAATCATACGTTTCCATGATTTTTCGTATCATAGTTACCTGTCTGGTTGTTCTCTGTGCTTTACTGGACTGTCAGATGATAAATGGTTGTTTTAAGCTGGTAAGTTTGTAGTAATTTGTAACATACAATAGAAACGAGTAAATGCACTCAGTTCTTTTGTTTTCTTGAAGACTACCCTCTTCCTCTCTTCTGCTCATATGTCATCTCTTTAGGGAATTTTTCTATGGCTGCCCTATCTAAAGCAGTCCAATTTACTCTTTTTTTTTTTCAACATATTATGGGGGTACAGATGTTTAGGTTACGTATGTTGCCCTTACCACCCCCCCCAAGTCCGAGTTTCAAATATGTCCATCCTT
>NW_012156284.1:9148309-9183588 GCF_000956105.1 Propithecus coquereli
CTGGGGAGCTGTTGTTCCTCTTTGGGGTGTGCTTTCCGTTTGAGTCTTCATACTTCCAGAGTTCTTTCGCTGGTTCCTTCCCATCTGGATCAGTTGTTCCTTCTTGCCTTTAAATTTTCGTTTGGATAATGGCACGCCCTGTTCAGTGTCTGAGCCAGTAGGTGGTGTTTGTGGGTGAGATTCTACCACACCCTTTATGATGAATCAGTAGATGCAGTAAAAGGGTGTGCAGGATGACCTCCCTGTCAGTAGGTGGCACTTGCAGGGAGGAGCTAGCTGCGATGCTGTTTTTGGGTCCTGTAGCTAGCTCTTATTCCTCTAGAGAGGTCTTCTTGTGCCTCGGGTGGTGGGTGATGGGTGGGGCCCTGGGATTTCCAGGTGTGTCCTTATTCTCCCCCTCAGTGGGAGGAGTGAGTCTGTGTGGGGCTGGGTTGGGCAAGCCTGCCCTCAGGCTCCACAACTGCTGCTAGCAGGTTCAAAGGTCTACTCTTTGTTTCTGTGCAAAGCTGCCAGGAGGGACTGAAATGGGTCCACTCAGCTGAAAGTCTGGGCTTCGGGGCTGGGGCTGTCCAAAACCCGCACTCTCGAGCAGGTCTCGCTCCCCTCCACTCTCCCACTCTCCCCCTCTCCGTGGTCTCTCCCAGGCCTCTGTCAGCAAGCAGGACCTCAGGCCGATGGATCGCCCCTGGCTGTGACGTGGGCCGGGAGGTCCCTACCCAGGATCGTAACCTGAGCTGTCCTTATTCTCCACCTCAGTGGAGGCAGGACCAGGAGTGAGTCTGGGTGGGGCTGGGTTGGGTAAGCCTGCCCTCAGGCTCCACCACTGCTGTTAGCAGGGGTCAACTTCTGCTCTTTGTTTCTGTGCAGAACTGCAGGGAGGGGCTGAAATGGCTCCACTCAGCTGAAAGTCTGGGCTTGGGGGATGGGGCTGTCCAAGACCTGCATTCTGGAGCAGGTCTTGCTCCCCTCCACTCTCCCCCACTCCGTGGCCTCTCCCTGGCCTCTGCCAGCAAGCAGGACCTGAGGCCTATGGATCTCCCCTGGCTGTGACGTGGGCCGGGAGGTCCCTACCCGGGAGGTCCCTACCCAGGATCGTAGCCTGAGCTGGGTGCACAGCCCTCTTTTAGGAGGAGGGTTGCCAGTCAGGCACGCTGATCTGCCCCTGAAGGCACACACTCCTCAGTAGGGTCTTTCACAGATCTCTCCTCCGTGCCCCAGGGCAGTGCGATTGTGACCTGGGTGTACGGGGTCTGGTCTGGAGGCCTGACCCCTGGACCCTGGAGATCAATCCCTGACCCTGCCAGGGGGAGAGGTGCTGGTCTTGAATCACCTACAGGGTGCCCAAGCTGGATCAATTTCACTCCACCTCGGGATTTGCCCCACTCTCCTGGAGTCCCCAGGCAAGTAGCACCTGGGAGGGCTGGCGGGTAGGAACTCGCAGTCTGCGTACCCCTCAGTCTGCTGTAGGGCCCCAAAAGGAAAGGTCTCGTTCTTTGGAGATGCCTCCGTGTGACGGCTAAATTGTCTATCTGGGCACACACGGGTAGGGAGAGGGAAGGAGAGAATGGAACACTATGGCGTCTGCCACTAGGCTCGCATCTGCGCCCGGGGAGATGCCCCGAAGGGGGTGGGAGCCTGATGCTGAGTCCGCAAGAGGCCACTGCTCACTGGCGGCAGCCACTCTGGGCTGGTGCTGGCAGGTCTCTCCAGCCGCTCAGGAGCCACCAGCAGTCCAAGATGCAAGGGAGGGGGACGTTAACCGCTCCACCTTCCCTTGTCGCTGGTCTCCAAGCCTCTCGGGACCTCTCTCCTTCCAGTTCTCCTCCGCAACGTCTTCCCGTGGAGTCGCCTGTAGTTTCAGGCCCCCTTCTTTCCAACCCTCACCTGATCTATGTTTCTATGCTAACTTATTTTTTTTCTCTTTCTTCTAAAATTCGTCTTTTTTGCAGAGACCTTCTGACTGGTGGCTTGTCTCATCCGCCATCTTCTGTTCAGAGCACTCTTTTTCGCTCACTGGCTCACTGCAGAGGTCTCAGTGTGCCTCCCGCCTGAACCCACATTGCCTTATAGGTTAAGATAACTAGGAGTCCTGAATAATGAGGCATGTGAGGGGGAGCGGCTATAATTTGGGAATAATCAACTCATAAAGAAGGGTTCATTTCTTGGCTTAAGGTGTGGCTCTGTGACTTAACACATAGAAATTCAAGGATTATGGATTTGATTACAGCCAGTGTTGGAGGAGGCAGCATGTAGTGGTGAAAAGAGCATGGACTTTATTTAGAGTTAGACAATGCGGGTTCAAATCTTAGCTTAGCCACTTAGTGGTGAGGTAACCTTGGGCAAATCAATCCATCTCTTTGAATCTGTTTTATTATCATAATACTACTCCCACACTATTTTTAGTGGTAGCACCAGCAATTACAATATATATCCCTAAAATTTACCACTTTATTTGGAATTAATATTGTATCTTGTAAAATGTAGAAACTTTTTAATCCAACAGGTCCATTTAACCCCCGCTGTCATTCTTTGTGTTATAATTATCATATATATTACACCTACCTACATCGAAAACCACATGAGAAAACACTATACTTTTTCTTCAAACAATAATACATATTTTTAAAAACTTAAGAAGTGAACCATTTCTAATACTTTTCATTTGTTCTTGAAGATACAGCCTTCTGTCCGCTACTATTTCCCTTCAGTCTTAAGAACATTGCATTGTGTTTTTTTTCTTAAATTGTATATCACCTTCATCCCTGAAGGATATTTTCACTGGATATAGAATTCCAGGTGACCTTTTTTTTTTCTTTCATCACTTCAAATATGCTATTCCACTATCTTATATTTTTCATGTTTTCTGATGAGAAAGCCATGGTCATCCTGCTTCATTATCATCAGATAAATACAAATTAAAATCACAGTGTGGGACCTTTGGCTTCTGTTATAGTGGTGCAACCCCCCAGTAGACCAATTCTCCCACTGGCAACTCTTCGCCCTGGACAAAATACAAAGATAATTACCTGAGGATAATGAGGGGAAAATGCAGGGAGACAAACTGTGGAGGACAACTGAAACTTGAAGAAACAACAGGGAAGGGCATGAGTTTTGTGCTATTTTTGTTTTTGTGGCTTTGACTTAAAAGTAGGCATCAGTTGTTTAGTGGGATAGAGCAGTAAAGGCAGCTAAAACTCAGATGGAAATGATGCTGCCTTTCTGGTTAGGAGAATCAGTGAAAGAAACCCAGACAACCATATCTACAGAGAGAAGGATAATTTCCAGAGGGAAGAGAGCTGGAGAAGGAGGTTTTATAATCCTATGTATGTATGAACAGCATGAAAGTCTCAGGCTGAGCCCAGAACTACATTGTTACAAAACAGACTCAAAGGAGCACTTCAAGACTTGAGCTAATATTTAAACCACCATCACCCATGGTCATGTCTGTTTTGTTTGTACTGTATATTTCCATTTAGTTAGGTTTTTTCCTAGTTATCTTTCTGTTGTTAATTTATATTTTAATTCTGTGGTTAAAAATCATATTCTGAATGGTTTCAATATTTTAACATTTGTTGAGGTTTTCTTCGTGGCTCAGCATATGGTAGGTTTTGATAAATGTTCCACGTGCCATTGGAAAAAAATGTGTATTCTGGCTTTTTTGGATTCAGTGTTCTATAAGTGAATATTATATCAAGTTTGTTAATTGTTCTCTTCAGAACTTTCATATGTGTACTGATTTTTTGTCTGCCTGTTCTATCAGCTATTAAGATAGGTGTGTCACTATTCCTTTATGATCGTGTTGTCAATTTCTCTTTTTACTTTTGTCAGGTTTTAGCTTTATATACTTTGAAGCTATATTATTTGTATAGAGCTTTAGGATATACTATCTTCCTATTGAAGATATTGACCTTTTTATCATTATAAAGATATTGAAAAAGTTTTGACCTCTTATCATTATAAAATGTTGCTCTTTATCGCTAATAAGGCTTATTGCCTTAAAATTTACTTTGCCTGATATCAGTATAATTATGACAGGCTTCTTTTGATTAATGCTTGAATGATTCATTTTTTTCTATCCTTTCACTTTAGACTTTTCTGTGTTCTTATGTTTTTTTAAAAATATAAGGTCTTGTAAGAATAATTTAGTTAGCTTTAAAAAATTATAATAGCTTTATTGAAATATAACTTCCATACTATAATAGTCATGCTTTTAAGTGTAGAATTGAATGATTTTCAGGATAGCTACAGAGTTGTAAAACCATCACCACTGTCTAATTTAAGAACATTTTTATCGGCCCCAAAGAAACTGTACCTATTAGTCTCGTCCAATTTTCCCCTCATCCCAAGACCTCAGAAAACATTATCCTACTTTCTGTCTCTGTGGATTTGCCTATTCTGGATATTTCATATAAATAGAATCATACAAAATATGGTCTTTTGTGTTTGGCTTCTTTTACTTAGCATAATGTTTGTAAGGTTCATCTATCTTGTAGCATTTATCAATCATTCATTCCTTTTTATGCTGAAAAGTATCCCATGTACGGATATCACACATGTTGTTTATCCATTCATTAATTGATAAACATTTGGGTTGTTTCCACTTTTTGGCCATTACGAATAATATCACTATGAACTCTCGTGAAAAGTTTCGGTGTTCACATATGTTTTCAATTCCTTTGGGTATGTACCTAGGAATGGAATTGCTAGGGTTATATGGTAACTTTATGTTTAACACTTTGAGGAACTGCCAAACTGTTTGGCTCTCAATTCTATTCCATTGATGTGTATGTCTATCCTTGTGTCAGTATCACAATGTCTTAATTACTGTAGCTTTGTAGTAAATTTTGTAATTGAAAAGAGTGAGTCTTCCAACTTTGTTGTTTTTTGAGATTGTTTTGGTTATTCTGGGACCCTTGCATTTCCATATGAATTTTGGAATAGCTTGCCAATTTCTACACAAAATCCAACTGGGATTTTTAAAGTGATTGCATTGAATCTGTAGATTTATTTGGGAAGTATTGTCATCTTAACAATATTAATTGTTCCAACCCATGAACATGGGATGTCTTTCCATTTATTTAGGTCTTCTTTAATTTCTTTCAACAATGTTTTGTAGTTTTCAATATATAAGTCTTGTATTCCTTTAAAAATTCCTAAGTATTTTATTCTTTTTGATGCTATTGTATATGGAATTCATTTTCATAATGTGCGTTGGTAATGTATAGAAACATTATTGATTTTTGTATATTGATCTTGTATCTTGAAACTTTGAACTCTCTTATTATAATATTAGTTATCATTATATATATATAATATATATACATATTCTCTGAATAGAGATACTTTTATTTCTTCCTTTACAACTTGATGACTTTTATTTCATTTTCTTACCTAATTGCCCTGCTAGAATCTCCAGGACAATGTTGGGTAGAAATGATGAGAGTGGACTTCCTTGTGTACCTCCTGATGTTAGGGAGAAAACAGTTTTTCACTAGTGAGTATGATGTCAGCTGTAGGTTTTTCATAGATTGCTTTTTTCAGGTTGGGAAAGTTCCGTGCTATTCCTGTTATTATTTTGCCCTATCTCCATAACCAATAAATCCTTAGAACCCCTAAACTCCATTTACCTTTCTCTTGCCTTTTTGTTGTTGTCAGTTAATGTGAATTCTACAAGGCAATATCATTATTACTTTGTGAAGGTAATATTTATTTATATTAATCCACATATTAGTCTATTCTTCTGTTCTTTACTCTTTCCTGCATTTCCACATTTCTGTCTGGGATCCTTTTCTTCTATCACAAGGGTTCCCTTTATCTTTTATTCTAGCTCAGGGCTTGAAATGGTTTACTACTTTCTGGAATTTTTGTTCATCTAGTTCTTACCAAAGCTCTCTGAGGCATTTAAAATATGATTTGTATAATTTATTCATATTTTGGTATTAATACTTATAAACAGAAGTATTTATTTGCTGTGGCTTATTATATAGTCCATTCTACTTGGAAGCAGAGGTAGTATGATTATTTTAAGATGTCTGTCTCTCATACTCCATGGTAAGCTACATGAATGTAGGAACATTATCTGCTTTACTTATTTTGGGTTGTCTAACATTTAATAGGTTATTTATGAATAAATGAATGAATAAGTGAGATAATGTCTATAAAGTCCTTGCCACATGGTAGGTACTCAGTAAAATATATGTTACTTTCCTTTCCTAATCTTTTCAAGATTTGATCTCTGTTCACTCTGTATCACACTAGGTAGGGGATAAAATGTGCACCTATTATCAATCATTTTTGCCTGCCTCTGAATAGAGGGATCAAGAGAAAGCATCAGGGAAGGACACAGAGCTGGGAGTTGAGGTACAACTGGCTGACCTACTTACATAGGTTTACTGGAGCTAAGTCTTGTAACTGATAGCATGAGAATTAGACTCTTCATTTTATTGTTTTGCAATTCGGGTTGCCTCAGTTGGATGATTTGTGAAGTAACCACACTCATGTTTCAGCTGCAGAAATGTGTTAAGTTGTACTTAATCTATTTATGAATTAAAACTAGAGGATGTGATGATAATCACTCAGTGTCCTCTCTGTGTAAGAATCTTCAAATGAGCAAAGGAGCCCGGAGAAAATGAGATGCAATTGTACAGTATAATGTGACTATGTGGTTGAAAGGGAACAGAGAGGACACCATTCTACCAAAGTTAGATAATAAGGTTTCTGTCATACAAAAAAATAGTGCTATATAAGTAGCTGGTTTTCAGTACGCATCTCAGGCTCTTGTAAAAGTAGTTGCTGTATCTCTGCATTCTAGAATCAAGAGCCATATCGGTAGGATATAGCCAATTATAAGTCAGCCAGCCACTCTGGTTATGACATAAATTGAGGGTAAAGGATTTATACTTGGTCATTTTTCTAAAAGGATCTTCCAAGAGAAATTCATTGGCTTGTCTGAAATTCTGAAATTATTGTCCTCAAAGCTGTGACATTTTTGGAAGAGAAGCATCATATTGTCTCCAAAGATAATACATCATAGCAGATGAAACGTAAAAGGAATTTTTGAGTGATTCAACACAACAATGTTCTTTTTGCCTTTTAATACATTCCATTTTCTTTGGGGGCTAAAAGTTTCTACATTTAACAATTTCATTTGCTCACCCAGCTTGAGAAATAAGTAGAAGGAAGTTTACCCTACTTCTCCCAGTAGTTTGGCTTTTACATGGACAGCATTTTGTCATCGAAAGAGCCCGTTCCCATTCATTTTCATATTGTGTTTCACAGCAATGCTTTGAGACAGGCAAGGAAAAGAGTAACTTTCAGTCTTAGATATATGGAAACCAAGACTCTGAATCCTAGCCAGTATTCTTGCCATTATCCAGCTCTGCTATCCCAGAAGCTGGGTTGATGTTTGGGCTAGCTTGGTTAGCATTTCATTAGCCATCTTAAATCCCCACATTTCAACTTTTGGTTAAACTAGAAAGGAAATAGATACATAAAATTTTGAACTCTTGCTGGATCAAAAGACCTATTTCCTCAAATATTTAATTAGACTCGTGTGTTGTAACCTACCTTGAACTCTGCTTTCATCTGAGAAATCCTGTCACAGTAAAACATGTCTTGGAAGAAAAATATCAAAAGGTAAAAAAAATGCAGGTTGAGATGAAGTTCCTGACTCAAAAAAATTCTTGCACAGATAACTTTCCCACTTAAGTGACAGAAATGAGTGGCAAGAAAGGCAAGGCTTTATAGTAGAAAGGACAGACATGATTATTAATTCATTAGTAAACCACATTTCCCTCCTATAGCATCTACCATTTTCCTTCTATTGAGTCTGGTCTGTTTTTCTATTGATGATGAATTATCAGATAAAAAAAATCAGATCTGGTAATTTTGTTTATGTCTATGACTGATTATAGCCATTTTATGCAATAAAAGAAAAAGTTTTCAGCCAGAGGTTAGATGAATCTGCCTTTTTTGTATGGCTAATTGAATTGTCAATAGTGCTTCATCATAAGTTTTACAAGTTATTTTTTTAAAACATCAGGCCTACAAAATTGGCCTTGGCCTCCTTGGTGGTGTTCCAGGGGCTGGGAACACCTCTACTCAGCCACCCTACTCTCATTCTTGCCTCTATTGCTTCATTGATAACTAAGTTCTCTGTCTGTCTCTCTCTTTTTCTCTGTGTCATATATATATATATATATATATGTATGTGTATGTATATATAGCCCCCAAATTGAATAATTGGCTGGACTGAACTTTTAATTCAATATATAGCTACTTTAATGATTTACCTTAGTTTTATTCTGAATTGACTGGTTGTCTTAGGGTTTTTTTTTTTTTTTTACTTCATATTATGGGGGTACAGATGTTTAGGTTATGTATGTTGCCCTGCCCCCCCCAAGTCTGAGTTTCAAATATGTCCATCCTTTGGGTGGTGTGCATTGCACTCTTTGTGTACACATATACCTGTCCCCTCTTCCCTCCTCCTCCCTCCCCCTCCCCCCTGCCCAACATCCAATAAATGTTATTCTTATATGTGCACTTATGTGTTGATCAGTTAATACCAATTTGATGGTGAGTACATGTGGTGCTTGTCTTTCCATTCTTGGGATACCTCACTTAGTAGAATGCGTTCCAGCTCTATCCAGGAGTATACAAGAGGTGCTATATCACCATTGTTTCTTAAAGCTGAATAGTATCCATGGTATACATATACCACATTTTATTAATCCACTCATGTATTGGTGGACACTTGGGTTGTTTCCACATCTTTGCAATTGTGAATTGTGCTGCTATAAACATTCGGGTGCAGGTGTCTTTCTTACAGAGTATCATTTGTTCTTTTGGGTAGATGCCCAGTAATGGGATTGCCGGATCGAATGGTACTTCTACTTGTATCTCTTTAAGGTATCTCCATATTGCTTTCCACAGAGGTTGCACTAGTTTGCAGTGCCACCAACAGTACATGAGTGTTCCTATCTCTCCGCATCCACGCCAACATTTATTGTTTTGGGACTTTTTGATAAAGGCCAGTCTCACTGGATGTCTTAGGGTTTTAATTCATTTATTCAAATGATATTTACTGAGTACTCACCGAATGCTAGGTATACTGTTCTAGATGGTAGGGATAGAGCAGAGGTCAAGACAGGCATAAATCTCTAACTTATAGACTATTCAAGTGTCAGGGAGACAGAATTAAACAATAAATCAAACATCTAGTATGTTAGTGATGAATGCTATGCAGTAAAATAAAGGATGGTAGGGGGACAGGGAGTACACATGTGGTATATGGAAGAGGGTGCCATTTTGAATTGGGTGGCAAGGGAAGGTCTCACTGAGAAGGTGCCATTTGAGTGAAAAATTGAAAGAGTTGAAGGAATGATGCATGCAGATATCAGGGAGAAAAATATTCCAGGCATAGGGAGAATAGCAAGTGCAAAGACCCTGAGATGGGCCTATGTGTAGTCAGGTCGGTGAAATGCTAGGTGGCTGGAGTTAAGTGAGGGAGGCAGAGTATGGTAGGAGACAAAGTTGAAGAACATGTGGAGCTCCAGATCATGGAGGGCCTCATGGGCCACCACAAGGACTTGAGTTTTATATTCTGGGACAAATGGGGAACCAATAGAGGGGGGTTTGTGCAGAGAAGTGATAAGATGACATTTGTTAACAGGATCACTCTGGCTGCTGTGTTGAAATAGACTGAAGGGGGCAAGGTCAGAGGCAACCAGTGAGGAGACTGTTTGCAACAATCTAGGGGACAGATGATGGTAGCTGGACCAGGGTGGCAACAGTGGAGCGGGTGAAAAATGGTGGGGTTCTAGATGTATCCTGAAAGTATAGCCAGTAGGATTTTTCTTACAGTTGAGCTGTCGGGTGTGAGAGAAAGAGAGAAGTTAGGACGACTTAAAGGATTTGGCCTGAACAAGTAGAATAGGACTGTCATTAATTTAAATGGGGAAAATTGAGGAGGAACAGGATTTTAAAGTCAGGATTTTGGTTTTGGATATGTTAAATCTGAGATGCCTGCTGATATTCAAGTGGAGCTATTGAGGAGGCAGCTGGATACACATATATGGGCCTCAGAAGGCACACACATATACATATATGCATACACACACACACACACACACACACACACACACATGCACATTTGGGAGTTGTCTTTATATAGGTGGAATTTAAAGCCATGAGACAGATGAGATCATCAAGGGAGTGAATGTAGAGAAGGGAAAATATCCAAAGACTGGGCCCTGAGGCCCTCTAACACTTAAAGCTCAGGGAAATAGGGAAGAGCTAGCAGACGTCACCAAAAAGAGGGGTCAGTGAGGTGATCTGAGAGGCTCCAGGTATGCCTGATGGTGAGAATAAATGCAGAACATAATTTAATTCTAGAAGTTCCATCACTGGGTTGTAGGGACCTCAGAGTCAACTGTATGTCAAGGGACTCCTCACTTATTTTTACAGTTTGGTTAGAGATAATGCCCTCACAAATCTGTTGACTATAAGAAGGAAAAGAGATATTGGACAATGACAGTGTGTCAAAGCAGATATTGTAATGAAAACATTTTTTGTTCTAGCCAAAGCAGGGTGTTATAATTAGGACATTGCTACACTCCATCATCATGACAAGCCAATGGAGAACTTTGCTAATTTTGGAGGGAGAAGAGCAAGGTATGATAGGATACTGTTGAAAGGTTAGCATGAAGCAAGAAAGACTAACCATCTGAACATACGACATCGTTTATTCTGACATTCAACAACAGGTCACACAAAAGAGGACCCAAGTGCTGTTTTTCCCCTTTGCCACAATTATATGTCATGTCACCAGCGACAGCTTGGAGGCTGATTCCATATTCCTGCTTGTTTGAAGAGCCATCCTTGATGTACAAATCTCTTCTGAAGCAGAAAGTTAAGGCCATGCATATTGTGAATTGAAGGTTCAGCCCAACTTTTTGTTTTTTGTTCTTTGAATTTTACCTTCTCTGAACTGACCTGCCAGTATCTGTCATTTGTAAGAATCAATTTAGCAAATAGGTGAGATAGTGCAAATTCTGAGCATAGCTTCAAGTCCCAGGTGAGTTTTCCTAAAGCATGGTGGCACTGCAGCATCCTTGCTGGTACCTAGAAATAGCACTGATTAATTTTCAGTGCCTTTCCCCATCTGAGAGTTTTGGTCACAAAGGCTCGTTTCTAAAAGATCGCCTGTGGCAGATTTAAGCACAGAGTCCTTTAATTGGCATGAGTGAACAACAGTTGGACTTTCTGAATTGAGTTATTCCATGGTTAACCGAAGCACACAGAGACAGCACTAATTGCCTCTTAGCTCCCAAATGGAAATGAGGGGAGGGAAAAAGGAAAGCAAAGCTGTGAATGGTCTGACTGAATTAGACCATGAGCATTGTTTCAGGGCTTTGTTTCTGAATGTGAACCCTGCTTCGAAAACAAAATATTTGAATTATGAACAAGTAGTGTAGCAGTTGGAATACATAATAATTTTTGTAATTTGATATATAATTTCAAAAACCTCTTTCTGTCAATAATATCTTAAATGGGGGGATTAAAGGTTGAACCTGTCAGGTTCTTTAAAGTCTTCATTTTCTTTTGGGGATAGGCTTATCAAATTTAGGCCCTTATTGCTTTACATACTGAAATATTCTCTTGGTTATGTTATATACATTCACATACACACACACACACACACACACACACACATAGAGTGCTGGTTTATGAGAGCTTTTCATTTCAAAAGAGAACTGTCAAATTAGTGAAAGGATAAAAGTGTGTAGCGTAAGTGCTCAATTATAAAATGTCACATTTTATATAACATGAATCATGCTCTTAGGCAGGTAAGCTATATATAAACACTTTCCGTAAATATGCACTACGTGTGTGAGTCCAAGAGAAATTGTGATGGGAGAGAGAATACTGACAATGCTATCATACTTGCCTTCTGTGTTGTGCTATATTCTTAAGCCTGCTGTTGTTTATGGTTAAGAGACAAACGGGGCACTCGGGTCTTTCTGGTCACATTCTATATCCTTGTACTGACTTGATAAAAGGTCCTAGGGAAAGCATTTCAACTTTCTCTAATGGGCTCTCTTAATTTGCAAAAATGAACATGATGCAATGGCAAGAGCTATGCTCTACCAAGTCCCCAGATCCGCAGCACCGTGCCAACTCTGTGAAGCACTGCCAGAATCACTAGCACTCTGGTGGCCGGTAGGTCACCATATCCAAAGGGTCTATTTTCAAAAGTGTCCGTCTCACACCTAGCTCTAGGACTTGCCTCTTGTCTAATAGCTTCTGATTTCGACACCTGGGTTGAAATATTGAAGTTCTGGGCAATAAAGTATCCTTTTTATTCAAAGTGCTCATTCTATGATAATGTTTTTAGGTACACAACTGCTGCTTACCCTAGCAGGAAATGAAGAGGGGTTTTGAAGTTGTTCTCTTTGAATGTTCTGTTATTGGAGTGTGAACAGCTGCAAATGGAGGGCTCCTCTCTGTCATGTGTCTTGGCCCAGCCGTATGCTTTGTTGCCACCCTTGTTCAGTGCTTTTTCCCTGTCGTCTATACTGGTGGGACTTTGCCTCAGGCATGTTCAACCTCAGCAATGTGCTACTATCAGGTTTAAGTAGAGACAAGACCTGATTATTTTGTGTGACATTGTCTCCTTCTCTTTATACTTGTGAATTCATTTGTTCAACCACTCATTCAAACATTTTTCTAGCAATAACTATGGGAGAGATCCTGTGATACTTTTATTAAGTGGCAAGCTGTACCTGAGAATTATAAAGCTGCAAATGAAGCTGTTATAAACTTATAAAGCAATAGCTACAAGTTATTGAAGAAATGTAAGGCAGACCTCTGGCAAATCTGGGATGAGATTTGGGCTGAGGTGATGAAGATATCTCTAGAAATGCACACAAATAGCACTTGGTGAAAGCTTCTCTCTTTCTTTTTTGTTTCAAAAGAAGTGGTATCCTACCTCTTTTCTGACAATTCACACAGCCTCCCATTCCCTTCAGGACTCTACTCTGTCAATTATCCTCTCCTCAGAAAGTTCTCCCTTTCTCCTAGTGCCTTTTCCTCACCCGAAAAACATTCTCAAGCCTCCTCTAGCGCCCCCTCTAGGCCAATTCCTATGACCTTATCATGTCTCAAGCCTTTCCCCTTCTAAATCTGCCTTCTGTGCTTACTACTGAGCTGAAAGTGCTCATTCAGTAGGTATAAATGGGGTGAATTGTGTCCCCTAAAAATAAATATGTTGAAGTCTTAATGTCTAGTACTTCAGAATGTGACCTTATTTAGAAATAGGGTCTTTACAGAGATAATCCAGTTAAAATGGCATCATTAAGGTGGGCCCTAATCCAATGACTGAAGTCCTAGGCTGGACATGATAGCGCACACCTGTAATCCCAGCACTTTGGGAGGCCAAGGCGGGGAGGCCAAGGCGGGAGGGATTGCTTGAAGGCAAACGTTCAAGAGCAGTATGACTGATATCCTTACATAATAAAAAGAGGAAATTTGGACACAGAGACAGACATGTGCAGAGGGAAGTTGATGTGAAGACACAGGGAGAATGCCATCTGCAAGCCAAGGAACGTCTGAGGCTACCAGAAGCTAGAGGAGAGGACTACAGCAGTCTCCCTCACAGCCCTCAAAAGGGACCAACCCTGCTCACACATCAATCTCTCACTTCTAGCCTCAAGAGCTGTGACACAGTAAATTTTTGCTGTTTAAGCCACCAAGTTTTGGGTACTTTGTTATGTCAGCCCTAGCAAACTAGTACAGTGGGCATAAATATGATTTCCTAATGATAAAATCCAAAGGCTCTTTCTTACCCACACTGGCTAATGGCTCTGCACTCTTTAACCCTATGTCATCTTCCTTTTTAAAATTTGAGTGTCAGCATGGTGAGATGGAATAAACCAGAGATCTGGAGTTAGGCCAAACTGGATTCAAATTCTTGGACAATTTTACTTATCTTCTCAAAGCCTATAAAATAGAATTTGTAAATACCTTATATGGTGATTATGAGGATCACATGAGATAATGTATGTAAAATATGGCATACAGTAAGCAAATATAAATGTAGTCAGCCTGGGAAGAATCTAGACATTGAGTGGTCAGCTGAGATACCAAGTCAAACAGTAGGACCCTGGGAGTGAAGATCTGATAGTGGTTCAGGGTAGGGTAAGTGTCTGCTCCTCCTCTGGGTTCTTAACCTTTCTTACTGTACTTAGCAGGCTGTATAGTTTCATTTGTGAGTTTCTTCTTTAGATTTTGAGATCATTGATAGTAGACACAGTGAATATTTGATGAATGAGGAAATAGCTGAATAGGACAAATCTAAAAGAGCTTTCTTGGCCAATCTGAGAGCCAAGTGTTCATGCTGTGTATCAAGCTTCAGTATAGAAAGGAGTGAGCTTTATGGAGGTGCATGATGACAGAAGCTGCTATAAATGAATTGGTCGTTTGGACTAAAATGTGTTTTTTTAAAGTTCTCAACAATCCCCCTCTGCTCAGACTGGATCTTTTTTTTTTTTTTTTTAAATCACTACTAGAGTCAAGCTGAGTGAGTGATGAATATACACTTTCAACATATTTCTTGAAACTGGATATACTAGTATTGTGTATTGCTGTCACTTCTGTGATTTCATCATCAGAATTGTACACTTGTGTTACTCAGATGCAGAAATAACCTTCGGATTGACTTTTTTCTTTTCTTTCTTTCTTTCTTTTTTTTTTCTTAGCAATTGCTCACTTTATCAATGCAGGATGCTAAACCAGAAAGAGCATTCACTTCATGGGCCAAAATTCTATGGCAGTAATCCTGGAAATCATAAGTAAAAGTAGATCAGAACTTTCTACTTTCTATGTTATTTCAAAAAGTAAGCTGGCTGTGCACAAAGATGGGCTTCCTCAGCAAATATTAATTTTCTTTAATGAACAATCTGGAGGCTCTTTGTATTCCTTATTATATGAGTCTCCCAGATGGGTTCGTACTGACTTTTTTGTAGTTCAAATATAAGCTTCTCTTTCACATTAATCTGAGGACTATCTTTTTTAGTTACTCAGGAGTCTAAACAGTTTTTTCAGACAACTCTGTATTTGTTGAGTTTGCCCATGACCCCTCCTCCCATCCTTTTATTCTAGTCTAAATACAAATTATTTCTCACTGCAGGTTTAGAAATAAAAAAAAAAATCCCACTATGGTAGATTTTTCAAGTGCTATTCATTTCAAGCTTCACCATGGGGCTTAAAATGAAAAGCTGTATTTATACTTCACTGAGTAATAAGGTTTGCTTGGATAGATAAGATGGTAAACATTAATAAAATATTAATGAGACTTAAAAAGAGGTAGCAGGCATATTACCCCACCCTTGAAAGTAAAAAGCGTAAGACAGAGAATGGCAGTAGATGAAGCTGAATAAATGAGGCATTTTTTTTTTTTCTGAGAAAGAAGAATAGTAAAGTGATTCTCAGCTCCAGGCCAAATCTCTTGCCAAACTCCGTCCTGATTCAGTGCAGTCCAGTGAACACTTTATTATAAAACTCAGAGAATTTAGGGTATCCACAATCAATGTCCTGTTGTATCTTACAACCCAAATCTTCTTTTAAATACCCTGGCATGGATGTCCTCATCTCAGTGTTACTATAACACTGAAAAATTGAGGACAGTCTAAATGTCAAACAGTATAGAACTTGTTCATGAAACTATGATATTGCCATGTGATGGAATATTATGCAGGTGATAAAAAGTTTGTTGTAGAAAGAGATTTAAAGGCACAGGGTGATGTTCACAATATGTCAGCAATTGGAAAAAAACACATTACACATTAGTAAGTACAGTAGGGGCCTAACAAAGTCAGTACATATATTCACAGAAGACTGGAATATAATTGCTCAAATTGTTACAGTGACTGACTCTGGGTTGTGGAATTAAAGATGGGTTTTATGTTTCTTTGTGCTTTTCTATATTGTCTATACCTTTTATAATGAGTATGTATTAACTTTACAATCAGGAATAGAAGAAAAAAGGACACTTCTCCCCCTTGTAAACACTATGTAGTAGGTTGAATGGTGGCCCCCCAAAAGGTAGGCTCACATCCTAACCTTTGGAATCTGGGAATGTGAACTTACTTGGAAAAAGAGTCTCTGCAGATATAATTAAGAATCTCATGACGAGATCATTCTGGAGTATCAAGGTGGGCCCTAAACCAATGACAAGTGTCTTTATAAGAGAGAGAGAGAAGAGAAGGCACCGACACACAGGAGAAAGCCCTGTGAAGACGGAGGCAAAGTTAAGAATGATGCGGCCACAAGCTTAAGGAATGCCAACAGCCACTGGAAGCTAGAGGAGGCAAAAGAAGGATTCACCCCTAGAGTCTCTGGTGGGAATGTAGTCCTGTCGATACCTTGTGTTTGAACTTCTGGCCACCAGAACTGTGAGAAAATAAATTTCTGTTTTAAGTTTGTAGTAATTTGTTCCAGCAGTTGCAGAAAACTAATACTGTGATGGATCGTGCTGCCCACCAGTTACTCATTCTAGCATCTGACTGGGCTCAAAGAGCCATGCTGAGCTCTGTTGTCAGCTCACTATCCATTTCAAGTTGCATACGTCCTTCTCCCTGCCCATCTTCTCTTTCCTCTTGTTTGGGAGACATTCTTTTTGATCACTACAGACTGCATCTGTCATATTGTCTAAACTGAAAGCTTTCCTTCAGTTTTCTTTGGCAATTGAATATTCATTACTTGACACATTCACAATAGGCCCTTTTTTTGCCTAGGCCCTCTGTATTTTCAAAAGAGACCCAGAACTTTCACCACCCTTTAATATATCTGCAGTGACTTAAACACCCAAATGACATTGGTACCCAGACTACTCAGGATATATTATTATCCAATTATGGGAGGAAGGGAAATTCTTAAGGCATCATGGGGGAAGTTTATTCACAAAGTCACTGAAGAGGTTTCCCACATGCTAGAGGTAGAAAATTTACAGATATTTTGTTGTTTCTATTTGCCAAGGAAGTGAAGAAGGCTCATTGGTGACCTGATACTGTCTATCATGCCAACTTCATCTTCTACTTCTTGCTGATGATCCAGTGATCTATAGGTGCTACATGTCATTGCTATTCCTCATCTCCAGGCCATTGCTCCCATTATCTGCTCTGCCTGGAATGAGGCCCTTCTCCACCATCGCTGCCTTGGCCTGACTCATTCGCCTACCACCCCCTCAATCCTTCAGATTTGGCTCAAGCATTACCTCTAAAAAGCCTTTCCTGACCCCTACTTCCCAGACCGGACCAGGCACCAGGCCTGGCCTCTTGTGTTTCTCTAGAAGCATGGTCTCACCTCTACCCCTGCTCTACTCACAATGAGGGGAAGTGATCTGTTTGTTAAAGTGGGACATTTTCAAGTTCATGCTATGTCACAATAGGGTTTCCACAAGGCACAAGAAAGATAAAATGAAGCAAACTCTCCTGCAAATGGAATAGTTTCTGTGGCTGAATAATCTCTGCAAAGAAAAGGCTATAAACAAGCCACTACCATGGAAATCTTTTATCTTCTGCCCACTGGATCTATATGCAAAGTTCCCTAAGCAAAACTCACATTTTCTTTTGTAAGGAAAAAAAAAAAGCAGATGTGGATGAGGAAAGTTGAACAACGGCCTCCCAAATGTGAGAAAATGCTTGTTTTGAATGATCATAATTTTAAAATAAAGGAAATTATATGTTTGGCTCTTTCCTGCTCTACTGTGAACTACTCACAGGAGGCAAGATCTGGATTCCCTGCATTTGGCACAGAGTTGCTACCCTTGATGTTTGTGGGATGAATGTCGCGGCCCGGATTGCAGAATGGGGGATGGACACAGAAAGAAACACACAGACACACACAAGGACATACAAGACTGCAGTAGACAATTCTACCAGTCGCTTTATTATATAGTTTTTCTATGTCCGGCAGCTACTTCCTGGTATGTGACTACCTTGGGCGTCTTGAGGAAACACATTTTCATTCCTTCCAGACGATTGCTTAAGGGAAGCAGATGTTTGCATCTTAACTTCTTGTATCTTAACTTCTTTATCTCATTACCGTATGCAGGACAATGAGATGCCTTGGCTTGTTTGCAAGACCCCAGGCACTTGGTTATCTATCATAAAGCTATCTGTCATGAGGAATAGTTCTGTTTGTCCAACAGGCCGTGTGCGGACCTGTTGGCCTCTGGTGCCAAGGAGAGCACACCCAGTTTCGCTGACTCTGGGATTAAGCCAATTTTGCCCAGGGATGGCCCCTACAATGAATGAGTAAATATTTTTCTTATGGCCCTGTGTTTTTTGTTCAGGAATTGTGAAGAAAGAAGCAGAGCAAGTACTTTGATACCACATCTGCCATTTGTCAGAATTAGTGTCCTGAAGCCCTTTAGATAAGACCTTTATATCGCCTATCTCAGAAGCATAAAAACGGGATAGGATTTTCAGCAGGTAGGAATGGGGAAACGCAGATAATTCTTTCTCTTTTCAGTCTACAAAAAGTACCAACTAGGAGCTATATGCTGGGAGGTGATAAGGACACCACACACAATGGGGGAAATCAATGCACAGTCCCTCTGTGGTCAATAAACACGGTGGCACCAGAAGAGATTTTGCTTAGAGACCAATCGACTTTGTTTCTGCCATCCCTCCACAGTAGGATCCAGAATTTCAGGAATAATTGATGGAAGGTGGTGACATCCAGGCATTTGCAAGCTATACTACTCATGCTAAAACAAGACGGGATAGTTTTTAGTTACTGCCATCAGACTTGAACACAAAATTTGAATCAGCCCCGTAGTTGTATGGTCCCTCCTGGAATGGGATAGAACTAGTCATGAGGTCCAGGGCCAAGCCAAATGGTGTCTTGGAACTGACACTGGGAAGTTTTGAGTCTGGAGGAAAAATGCAATTTATATCTTGGAAGGCAAGCAAAAGGATTAGGAGCCAGAAGATTGACCACACAGGTCACCACACTGGAAGGGCAGTGCTAGCTGGGAGCCAGATATGCATCAGGGAGCAAGCAGAGAGGAGAGCAAGATGCAAGGGGTTGAAGCTGGTGCCAAAAATAATTTGATGAACACAGCCTTTCTCTACATGGCCCTACATGCTTCCCTGGGCAAGGGGCATGCTCTTAAAGGTCCAGGATGGCTGTCTTTCCTCATTTCCTGGCCCAGTCAGGTTAGCCCAGGGAAGATAACAATGAAAAATTGTATGTTTTGGGTTGAGAGTGGGATTAGTAGACCCCTACCAAATGCAGCAGCTATGTTAAAAGGTGAATTTGAAAATTAATGATATGATATCTTTAGTGGACCATATAATACCACACACTTCAATGAAGCAAATATGTACTGAGCTATATTTCCTGAGTGAAAGGCACTCTAATTACAGTAAGGAGGGTATAGAGATGAGTATTGCATTCCATCCTCTCAGTAAATATAGTATGTCTCACTTTAGATAACAAAGGCATGAAGAGGAATTGGAAAATATAGGTCATATTCAAGGTCCAGTGCCAGATAAAGTAGAAAAGTGACAGGAAATATGGCTGAAAAGATAGGGTGGACTCCAATGTTGGCAAGAGCAGCGCTTACTTTGAACATGAGTTGGATAGTGCTCTGTAGAATATCTTGGAAATATGGAAGGTAGTTAGGCCACTGCAGTGCTTTAGGTAGAGGTGACATGGGGCTGACTTACTCTGATGGCAATGGGAAGAGAACAGAGGAGACAGGACTGATAGATACATTGGAGAGCTAAATTGGCTATGACTTAGTATATCAGTCAGGGTTCTTCAAGAGAGACAGAACAGATAGGATATAGATATATGAGAGGGGATTTAATTAGGGAATTGGCTCATGTAATTATGGAGGCTGACAAGTCCCACAACAGGCTGTTTGCAAGCTGGAGACCCTGGGATGCTAGCATGTCCAAGTCCAAAAGCCTCAGATCCTAGAGTCCAAAGGTCAGAAAGCCTGGAGTTCTGATATCCAAGGGTAGGATAAGAAGCATGTCCCAGCTCCAGGAGAAAGAGAGAAGGGAAAACAGCTTTCCCCTGCCTTTTTTTTTGGTTCTCTCTGGGTCTCCTGATGAAAGGATTGTGTCCACTCACATTGAAGGTGGATCTTCCCCACTCAGTCCACTAACTCACACTCTATTTTCCTCTGGAAACACCCTCACAGACACACTCAGAAGTAATGCTTTACCAGTCCTCTCTAGGTATTCTTTAATCCAGTCAAGTTGACACCTAAAGTTAACCATCATACTTGGTGACTCATTGGATGTTGAGAATAAGGTGTAGAGGAAACAAAGATGACAACAAGTTTGCAAGCCTGTATGACTAGATGAATAGGATCACTCATAGAAATAGAGAAATCAGCTGGATTCATTTGTTTGAAAGGGGAGAAGATTTACTTGTTTTGAACATATTGGGTTTTCAGTGCTGGTTAAACATCTGAACAAAGATACCCAAAAAAAGCAGTTGGAAATGTGGAACAAAACTAGAGTAGATCCTACTGCAATAGGTTCCTATAGATCCCTACACTCTCTCTATTCCACTCCAGCACTCACTACTTTCCCTTGCAGCTATTTATGTAATGATCTTCTGTTATCTCTGTGTGGAGAAGGACTCTTCTTGTTCAATGTGTAACAGGAAATAATGTATTTTCAATACTATTTTTTTAAAAAAAATCAGTGAGCTAGTGCTTGGGAGAGAGGTCAAGGCCAAGATCAATGGGTCATGTTCATGGAAGTGATCGTTGAAGCCATAGAGTAGATCAAATCATGGGGGGAGTGTTAAGGACTGAATTATGTCTCCACACAATTCCTATGTTGTAGTCCTAACCCCTAGTACCTCCGAATGTGACCTTATTTGGAGATAGGATCTTTGCAGAGGAATCAAGTCCAATATGGCTAGTATCCTTATAAAAGGAAAATTTGGACACAGAGACACATGGATAGAGGGAAGACAATGTGAAGAGACACAGGAAGAAGACAGACATCTACAAGGTAAGAAGAAGACTGGAACAGATCCTTCCCTCACAGCCTCAGAAGGAACCTTCCCTCATAGCTCAGAAGGAACCAACCCTACCAATACCTTGATCTTGAACTTCTAGCCTCCAGAACTGTGAGACAATAAATTTCTGTCATTTAAGCCACCCAGGTTGTGGTACTTTGTTATGGCAACCCTAGCAAACTAATAGAGGGAGAGAGTATATAATGGAGAAAAGAGCAGAGGACTAAAACTAAAATCATAGGATCACTTCTACCAAGGATGAAATAAGACAGCAAAGAAGAAAAAAAAAATATTGGCCATAGAGATGGAAGGCAAACAATAGCAGTGTTGTGTCATGAAAACTAGGAGAGGAGAGAATTTCAAGAAAGGGAGTGGCAGATAAACAGTGCCCAATGCCACAGGGAATTTGAGTAGGACATGGACTGAATGGTTTTGCAGCTAGGAGGTCCTGGAAGTCTTACATGACTTATGAGAAAACACTTTCATTAGTAGTAAGGGATAGGGGATGAGGAAGCCAGGTTATAGAATATTGAGTAAATGGGGAGGAGAGGAAGTAAGACTATGTGTGTCTATTTGTACCCACACATGTCTGAGGAGTGGTGCAGTTTGGCTGCTTCGGAGTTATCTGGGGACTCCCCAAAATATGGAGTTCCAAATGCTAAAATTGTATTCAGATTCATCAGGTTTAGGGGGGGCCTAGAAATCTGGCTTCTTCAAAAATCACTCCAAGTGTTTCTTATGCACAGGTATATTTGAAAACCACTGTCTAGACTATTACTTGAAGAAATTTGATAGTAAAGTGGAAGAGAGAGAAAGAGGACTGTATTGATCAGGATTGGCGAGACACTATTGCACTAACAACTCTCAAATCTCAGTGCTTTAACACAAAACTTGATTTCTCAGTCATACTGTATGATCATCATAATCCAAGGGAAAGGTCTCTCTCTGTTTGAGTCAGAGACAGGAATCATCTGTTGCTCTACCTGAGTACTGAGGTCTCCTCAGTTACTGCTTCAAGGAATAGACATTTCACACCTGTTCTTCTAAGCTTCTGGAGCAAGTGACATGTTACCTCATTCACAATTCATTGGCTGAAACAAGTCACATGATCCTACCTACCTACAAGAGAGTGCAGAGTGTGTACTTTATACACCTAGGAGAAGAGGAAAACTGGATATTTGCGAGGATGAGTCACATTTGCTTGGAAAGGAACAGTGAAGCAGAAAAGTGTTTTTAGCCTGGAAGAGAACTGAGCATAAATGTAGGCTAAGAGAAGGGTGCCAGAGGAAGAGGAATTTGAAAAGGGAAAAGAGAAGGGTGAGAAAAAAACAAGAATTAATAGGGTGAAGTCCTAGAAGAGGGATGGGCACAAAAGTACCAAGTGGGGTGAACTTAACCTTGGAAAGGAGGGATGCATTTCTTCCTTTGTGTCAAATGTGAACAAAAGAGGGAGAATGAAGGCTACATGAGATTTTGTGTGGCATAAAAATTCTCATCATCACTATTAGCAATATTATTCTGAGACTTGACCTGTCCTTCCTTTCTCCTTTCCAGATTTCTATTTACAATTCTTTCATATGAGAGTTCAGACAGTTCTAGCACTTCCAAAATTAACCCAAGAGGATTAGTCAACAGGACTGAATTAGCAGGGCTTTTGCATCTCTCCCTCCTTAAAGGAAAACTTCAGAGTGGAATCGAAGGTAGATACTTCTGGGTCTCCTATGGACTGGCAGTTTGGTTTTTCCTTTTGGGGAAAATCTTCCCAAAGCATCAGTTCTGCTGGCCATTCACATAGCATTGCAATTTGTGTAGTGAACTACCCTTCTGGGTTAGGGAAATAGCTGCTACTCCTGTTGTACTTAGAGTTCAGAGTCATGGGAAACAGAATTCTAGATCTGCAAGGGACCTTGAGGTAGGACCATATTAAACCAACTAAAGCATATGAAAAATTATTTTTTTCTATTTTTAAAAGCCCACATCAAAGACTGATTACCCAGTTGCTGGAATGATTCCTCTGTTCTTTTTTATGGCTAGCCTAATACCCTAATCTTCAATTTGAAATCTTTGCCCTCTATGGACATGGAGAACATCTGTACAAGCCCTCATATACATAAACACCATTATTATATTGTTCTACACTCTTAATTTCAAACTCAAAATATATTTTCTTTTTCCTACAAATGTATTAATTGGCTAATATATGTCAATCACTGGACCTGGAAGTTAATAAATCAGTCCTTGTTTTCAAAGAACTCATAATCTGGTTGGGGGGGGGAGAGAGAGAGAGGAAGAGAGAGAGAGAGACTGGTTTGCACATTGTATTATGATTTTTTCCCCAGTGGTTTAACAAAGGTGGGCGCCAGGAACAATGGAGCACAAGGAAGAAGGAATGACTTCTGCCTGGAGCCATCAGGGAAAGCTTCACAGAACAGGTAACAGTAGTCCTTAGTCTTGAAGTGTGAGTAGAAGTTCCCTTTTTCTCCGCGATCTCTAAATCTTCATGAACTTCTCTACTTCCCTCTTTAGTTATGCAAACACATTGATATTGCAAATCATCTCATTTTTGGACTTTACCCTGTCCTTTATTATTGACACTAATTCTTACCCAATACACAGTGGACAGCTAGAATCCCTCCAATATCTATGGGGATTCTTAGCAAGGGCTAAGGACTGTTTTACTCAGTCATCCCTGGATCCTATACCCTGTGACCAATGATCCTTAATCTTTGCTCTGAGGCTTATCTCTTGAAATAACCGCTTCTCTTTTTCTTTTTTCTTTTTTTTTTTTTTTGCATTTCTTCATGCAAATCCTGCACTCTGGGGCCGGAGGACCCTCACTACCCTTCATACCCGTGGCCAAGGGCTGTGTGCAACAGAGTTTACTAAAGGTTTAAAGACATGGAAGATAGGAAGGATTGAGGGGAAAATGGAGACTGAAGTCCAGCCCATGAACCACTCACCAAGCTTTGCAGCTTTGCTGGGTCCTGGGAGTCAGAAGCACCTTTTTCTAACTAACCTAAACATGTTTTATGGGTTAGTGGAAGCCCTAAGGGAGGTTATACCCTAGTGTAGCTAAACAAACTCAGATTGAAGTCCTTAAAATGTTTGTCATTTCTGTCTCTGGTACAATTGCCAGATTTAGCAAACAAAAATATAGGACACCAGTAAAAGTTGACTTTCTGATAAATGAATTTTTTTAGTATGTCTCAAACAATATTTGGGACATAGTTATACTAAAAATTATCCCTCATTTACCTCAAATTAAAATACAAGATGTTGAGTTAAATTTGATCTGGCAACCTTAGTCTCATATCTTCCTTGAGCTGGTGATTCAGCTGTCCATTGTGCTGCAGGACCTCTTGCTCCTGCCTTCCACCTCTTCTCTTTCCCTCTCCAGCTCATTTCCTTCCAATCACCCAAATTCTTTTCATTTTTTATGGAGAGTAGTTTAGCTGTTAAGTTGGTCACAGCCCAGACCATTCAGGCTCTGCCCAGGGGACTCATCTTTATAACCAAACATGGTCGTTGTCCTATATAGAAACATTTCTCTCCCAGAGAGGAATTCTATAGTCAGCTCAAAGTAGCAAGTATTCCTGTTCTTCAATATAGTTACGTAGCTGCAAATTGAGCAGAGTTCATGAGGGAAGGCTGACCCATTATGATTACAATAATTGGCCTTTCTTATGATGAACAAATATATGTGATAACCTTTGGGAAGGTAATACTACTCACATATTTTCCGTCTGGCAACTGAACCATTGAGTTAGGAAGGAGAGGTTATTTTAGAGATTCTCTAGTCCATACTTCTTCCTCAATTTGCAGGTGGACAGACTGAAGCAAAGAGAAGGGTTGTGATTTATTCAAGGTCACACAGAAAGTTCAGGTTAGAACTTGCATTTCCCCTAGATTTGCTATGCCTGTTTCTCTCAGGAGATGCAAATATTTTGACAAAATTTGCATTTTTCAAAGCATGACCCCCTTTTTCCTTGGTTATGATTGTCTGGTGGTTATTTTATACTGTGTGTGTTAGGGTGCTCTAGACAAAATAGAACTGATAGGCTATATAGATATATGAGAGAGGATTTATTAGGAGTATTGGCTCATGTGATTATAGAGGCTGACAAGTCTCAGGGCAGACTGGCCATGTGCCAGCCAGAGACCCTGGAATGCCAACAGCATGTCTTAGTACAAGTCCGCAGGCCTCAGAACCAGGGAAGCCAATGGTGTAACTCTTAGTTCAAGGCCGAAGGCCTGAGAACCCCAGGGTGAGTGGTGGAGGGGAGTGCTTGTGTAAGTCCTGGAGTCCAAAGGCCAAAAAGCCTGGAGTTCTGCTGTCCAAGGGCAGGAGAAGAAGAGTATCCCAGCTCCAAGAGAGAAAGGAATTAGTCTTTCCTCTGCCTTTTTTGTCCTACCTGGGCCCCTAGATGATCGGATGGCGCCCATCTACATTGAGGGCAGATCTTCCCCACTCTGTCCACAGACTCACACACCAATCTCCTCTGGAAACATCCTCATCGATACGCTCAGAAGTAATGCTTTACCTATTCTCTAGGTATTCTTTAATCCAGTCAGATCGATGCCTAAAATTAGCCATCACACTGTGCTTTCCAGTTTGTTCTTACTCAGCCTCCCTGGGAGAATCCTAAGTGCTATGTTCCTTCCCAGGCCCTCACACCCATTTCTGCTGAACCTCAGAGGCGGCGGCAGCAGCAGCAGCAGCAGTGGGTCAGCCTCCCTCTGCCCATCCCCCTGGTCTTGCCAAGGAGTTGGATTTAGGCTTGATGATTTCCATGTAAAAGCAACAATAAATGCCTTTGTCTCATCAGTTTCATTGCAATGAAGAGTAAGCTCTCTGAGTTAAAGTGCATATATCTTCTCA
The DNA here is from genome assembly GCF_000956105.1 of Propithecus coquereli. NCBI lineage: Eukaryota > Metazoa > Chordata > Mammalia > Primates > Indriidae > Propithecus > Propithecus coquereli. The sequence continues at coordinate 9,174,237 of NW_012156284.1, forward strand.
CTGTAAAAATATGCTGTGTGATTTCATGTCAAAAAGGATTTTTTATTACTGTGCAGTGGTGCAGACGTTGCTAAACTTCTCCCTCAGCTCTTCTCCTTGGAGCCATTGCACAAGGGCCAGTCCTGCTGAGCATGTTTCCTTTTTGTCACTTTTGTTTTTCGAAGTTCGTTGCCTCGGTAGATATTGAACACTATTTTCTGACTTTTCTAAATTAGACCATGCTGCTAAAGGGAGGCAATTGGTCACATTGCAAAAAGACTTAGCCTCTGTGGTGAAGACTTAGAAATTTTCAGAACTTCCTTATTTTTAACCTACTGGTGAAAGATAATTCACATATATTCTGTTCAAAAGCAGTACAATTTAAGGAGAGTGGATTTGAGTCTCATGGTAACAAAATGCCTTCACTTAGACATAGTTAATGATTTTTGCCTTTTAAGTATAGAAAGAAAAATGAATATTTTTTTCATTAGCCACTACAATCTGATTATTACCTGGCTGCTGCAAAGAAGGAACCCAAGTTCTCTTGCACAGTGTATTTATATATAACATATTTCACACATGTGAAATACAATAATCCATGGACTGTCACTGCCTTGTGTTCATTCTTTAGCATTTATAACATATGCCTGTGACCACTGGAATTACAATGATCTAGGAAGATGGGATGGAATGGCCTACTTCTGGCCATTCTTTTTTACCTTCTGTTTGCTGCTTTTCATTAGTTGTGGGGTGTGAAAATTAGATAGAATTTTGCCCAAAATGAGAGATAAGAGTTCCAGAGTGAGTTCCTGGCACAGAGAAAGCAGGATCCCTCTGTAACTGTGTATTGAATAAACAGTAAAGGATCAATATATTGGTGGTAAAGAAGCAATATATTTCTTTAGTGCCTATACTTTATAAAATGTACTTTGGCTGCTCAGAGGAATTTTCTGCTGCTTCTTGTATCTTAGGTGGTTTCCTCATGGTTGAAATTGATAGTTATGTAGCCTCCATATAAATTACGTATTAATATGCTATTTATAATTCCTGGGGCTTGGATTAAGGGGGTAAACAAAGAGAAATTAAAGGCTATTATCATAGAAAACATTTCCTATTTTTAAAAAATATGTGATCCTTTCCACAACTCTGCAGTGTATATCCATAATTTATGAAAGCTCCTTTGCTGAAGAAGGATGTGGGGGAACATTTTGAAATTGTAACATATTTGTAAATGTTAAATATCTAGCTCTTTTGCCCACTGGGAATCTAAGAATGTAGATAATCCATCTTTCCTGTTTACTGCCATTATCACACATTCCACTCATTTTTTGAACGTCTATGCTAATGCTGAGGGATGTAAGGAGATGTTTAAGACACAGTTCCTGCCCTCAAGTTGCTGAGAACCTAGTAGGGGAAAGAAGCCATAGATACAAACAATGTTGATGGGAAGCATGGGTGAAGGCCTCTAGTCTGAACTCTGCTTAAAATGGCATGACCCTGAACTTCATGTGTGTAAATTTACTCATCTGTAAAATAAGGGCTATGGATGATATGAAATTTAAAACTATTTATAGCTGAAATAAAAAACAAAATAAAAGAATACCGAAGCAAAAATCCTAAAAAACAAACAAACAAACAAAAAACCAAAAACCATTCTATGATTCTATGACATACCATACAAATATATGGTCCCTGGCATTAGTGTCCTTTTTGTGTTATTCACTGATGTCTCTTTAGCACCTGTCATAGAAGCTGGCACATAATAAATGCTCAGTTGTTTATTGAATGACTGAATGGATACAGAACATGCTAAAGAAAGACTTAGAGGCTCTTTCACACTCTGAATCACATTGTGCATGTCTCTATACAGTCTAAATTTAACTTATTTTGCAACTGTACCCAATGCCAACCCAAAATACCAATCCATAGGACATAGCTGCCATCTTCTCCTAAAATGAGTAAGGAGAGCTCATTTTAGATTGGATGATCAGTGAAGAGTTTATGGAGGAGATAGTATTTGAAATGAACCTTAAAAATATCTTTTCACATGTGAAAATTTGGAATGGGGTACAGTTGAAGGTACTTTGCATACATGGGAAGCTGTGTAGTATAGTGAGAAGAATATGGGACTTTGAGCCAGAAGACTTGAGTTCAAATGCAAGGTTTGCCATACACTAGTATGTATCCTTGGATAAGTCACTGGACTTCTCGAAGCCTCAGTTCCACCATGTATAAAATGGGGATGATGATACCAAACACCTGACAGGTTTGTTCTGAGGACTAGATGAAATGGTACAGGGTATATGATGACTCCTGATGGAGTGCTCAAGAATGTGAATCTGAAGGAGTAACAAAAATCAGAAGTATGGAGATAGATAGAAAATGGAGGGTATGTCTATGGATTGTATTCTGGGTTGGCATTGGGTACAGTTGCAAAAGAAGTTAGACTGTATAGAAACATGCACGATGTGATTCAGGGTGTGAAAGAGTCTTTTTTTTTTAGGATTCTGTATTTTTTTTTTTATTTCAGCATATTATGGGGTACAGATGTTTAGGTTACGTGTGTTGCCATTGGTTCCCCCCCCCCAAGTCCCTGTTTGAAACATGTCCATCCTTCAGGTAGTGCACATTGCACTCCTTTTGTATACAAATACCCCTCCCCTCCTCCTTCCTCCCCCCTCCTCCCGCCGCCCTCCCCCTTCCCCAGCATCCAATAGATGTTGTTCTGATATGTGCATTCATGTGTTGATTAGTTAATACCAATTTGATGGTGAGTACAAATGGATCCCGTTCTGCTGCTCTTGTGGTGCCCCACTTTGGATAATGGGCTTAAGTTTAATCCAGGAAAGTGTAAGAGGTGCTAGATCACTGTCATTTCTTATGATTGAGTAATATTCCATTGTAAACATATGCCAAATTTTGATAATCCACTCATGGATTGACGGGCACTTGGGTTGTTTCCACATTCTTGCAATAGTGAATTGTGCTGCCATAAACATTCGGGTGCAGATGTCCTTATCGTAGAATGTTTTGTGCTCTTTTGGGTAGATGCCTAATAGTGCTATTGCTGGATCGAATGGTATTTCTATTTTTAGCTCTCTGAGGTATCTCCAAATTCTTTTCCACAGAGGTTGCACTAATTTGCAGTCCCACCAGCAGTGTAGAAGTGTTCCTGTCTCTCCACATCCTCGCCAACACTTGTTGTTTTGTGTTTTTTTGATAGAGGCCAATCTCACCGGGGTTAGGTGATACCTCATTGTGGTTTTGATTTGCATTTCTCTAATGATTAGAGATGTTGAGCATTTTTTTCTATGTTTGCTGGCCATTACTCTGTCTTCTTTTGAAAAGTTTCTGTTCATTTCGCTTGCCCATTTGTTGATGGGGTTGTTTGATTTTTTTCTTGTTGATTTTTTTGAGTTCTAGATAGATTCTGGTTATCGGCCCTTTATCAGATGTGTAGAGAGCAAATATTTTTTCCCATTCTGTGGGCTGTCTATTCACTCTAATGATAGTTTCCTTGGCAGTGCAGAAGCTTTTTAATTTGATTAGATCCCACTTATTTATTTTTGTTGCTGCGGCGATTGCTTTGGGGTTCTTCTTCAAGAATTCCTTACCTAGGCCGATGTCTGAAAGGGTCTTCACAACATCTTCATTTAGAATTCTTAAGGTTTCATGCCTTAGGTTAAGTCTGTTATTCACCTTGAATTGATTTTTGTGAGAGGTGAGAGGTAGGGGTCTAGTCTTTAAGTCTGTGTTGTATATATCGACTTTTCTTAAAGAGAAAAAACCAAGTAAAACTTAGGCCTTTGGCTCATTTCCAAAGTCTATAACCTTCCCAACAGGCAAGGTTCATATTATTGTTCTTGTATATGAGGGAAGCCCTGACTGTGAGATTTACATTAAAGTCAATAAACATATATCCTGCTTCTGAGAGGAGCGTCGATCAGATAAGCAGCTTGTGTGTGCCCTCATTCTTTAGCCTAAAAAGAGCATGGTTATAATGCCAAGTTAGAATGTCACAGTCTTCTGGTATTTATAAGAAATTAGCATGCAACGTGTAAATTCTTAACTCAGATCAAAGATATTAGATGCGGAGTTGGGAGAAGAGTGGCCAGAGATGACTCCTAGATTTTGAGCCTGGGGGAAGGATGGTGCTATGAATGGACACAAAGTTGTCTTAAGGAGTCATAGCTTCTAGGGAAGATGTTGTATTTGCCTTAGACAGTTTGAATTTGAGATGCTGCGGAAGTTGGTCTGTCATCAGGCAGTGGAGGAAGAGTTTTTAGAGATAATGCTTTCGAGGTTATTTGCATAAAGGCTATCTTTCTGATCCAGTTATTATGGCCCTTGATATTCTTCTAAATAATAATAGCTAATAAACATTCCCTGGGCAGTTACTGTGTGCCAGGCATTATTCAAAGTACTTTACGGAGTTATCTCACTTAATCCTTGCAATAAGACTGTGTAGTAGGTGCTGTTATTCTTCCCATTTTACAGGTAAGGAAACTGTGGCACATACACACAAAATTAAGTGCCCAGTAGAGCTATATTCAAGCCCAGTTCTGTCTGTGTGACTCCATCACGTAAGCTCATAAATAGTTCCTGGGGAGGGGTGCCCAGTTAAATTTGAATTTCAGAGAAATAGTAATTTGTTTTTATTTTCAACACTTCATCATCTTTTCCTTGATTTCTTTTTTATCACAAAAGGAGTGGATCACCACTAAGGAGAGTAAGGAGTGAAAATAGGAAAGAGTTAATGAGCAATAGGGACACATGTATGGTGGGTGTGAGCATTGAAAGTGGGCGTGCTTTCCAGGTGGGAGGAATGACACATACAAAGACAGTGAGCAGGTAAACATGGCTAAACTTTCTCACTGCTCTTAGGGGTTCTTCTCCTTGCTCTCCAGCTCCCATTTTTCTCTACTGACAAATGAGTAGCCTATGCTTTGGATGATTTTTCCTTCTCATTAAATCAATTTAGTCATTTTCAGTTGAAGTTTCTTTACCTTTCTGCATGTGTTGACAGGGCTTTAAGAAAAAATTCCAAAAATGACTAACTTTAAAAAAAAAAAACAAACTTCTGCCATTTTTATCTACACTTAGTCACAGGTCGTGAACATGCTAAAGTGCCTTTGGAAGTAGGTAGAATTCAAATATCCAATGATTCTAGTTCAAATTATTTGAAGAGATAAAAGTATAGTGCCTGATGGGTATCTAAAGATAGGGGTGTTAGTTGGTCCAGTTTGGACAATCTTAAACTGTCTTTGGGACCCAGAGGTGTAGGGGTAGTTCTCCCAGCAGAACATTTCTCTCTTCAGAGAGCACTGCTGGCTAAGACCAGATGGCTTATTATCTGATCAGGACAGTTCTTTATAACTTTCCAAATGTCCAAATCAGCAATTGATTAATGGTGATTCACAACCTCACAACTTAAGCTGCTTTTAGACCATCAAGGTGCCACCATGAAAGAAGGCAGATATATAGTCCTTCAAGTGCAGTAAGCAAGGCCAGTATGTTGTTGACATTTCTTTTTACATTTTCATTTGTACTTTATTCTAAAAAGGAGTTGAGGTGACTTGCAATGAAATAGACAGTCCAAGATCAAAAAAAAATAAGTGAAGGCATTGAAGGTAGAGTCGGAGAAAAGAAAATGTGCTCATGACTGTCCTTGGCTGTGTCCTGTGAGCCTGAATATGCATTCTTAACCTGGCCCCTCCCTGGCTCTGATGGCTAATTTCAGTTGGATGAGCACATGATCTTCCTATTCTGACGTACTCTATGACTTGACATTTCTGGCAAGATCTCTACTCTTGTAATGTCAACTTGGAGACCTGGATCTTTCACAGTTTATTAGGCACCCACAGGGCCAGCTCTCTGAGTCTCTCTCCAGGAAGTTGGAAGTCTTGACTAAGGCTCTTAAATCAAGTAGAGTTTCTTTTGGTTCTTTTGGGAAAGGTGCTGAAGTGGTAGATCTATCCACTGAAAACAGAGTCCAACCTCCTGTAGGAAGGGACTGGTCAGTGTTGGGGTGGACTGTGACTGATTTGTAGGGCTGATATTTATCCCTAGTAAGAAAGTGAGGCAGAAAGCCATGTAAACAGACTTTACTAATTCAGAAAGGACTCCAAGAAAATCATGACTGAGCATTCCAGAACTTAGTTCTACTAAATGTACATTTGTTGAGTGTTTACTGTGTACCAGGTTCTGAGCCAGGCATTGAGGATATAATGCCCCCAACCTGTAAAGAAATGAGAGAGCATTGGATATAACATGCATCACGAAGATCTAGGACCATATGAGGGCAGCAAGACACAGTCTAGATCCCAACTTTTGGTGTGGATGGGGTTCCTACAAGGCTCTTCCCTAGTCAGGATTTGTTTTAGTGTCTAGTATATTCCCTGTATAGCTCATTATTAGGGCTTAAAATTGAGACACAGACAGATAGATGGATGGAAATGAGGCTTAGTAATTCAGCAGGAGTCAAGGGCTAGTACTTTATAACAATTCAATATTCCTTTATCCTCAGAGAGTAATATAAGGAGCATTTAACACTCAGGATATTAGTAAACAGATTGGTGCAGCTTTGTGTCACTGTGAACGATAACAGAGGTCTGAAAAATCTATAGCTAACTGAAAAATCCCGAGTGCTCTTGCTTAGGATCAAAAAAGTTTTCATTAACATCTTTAATCTGTATAATGAAATCTCAAACTATTTTTCATGCCTTTATTTTTGCTTGAACCAGTAACCAAACTCTCAAGAGAACACAATGAATTCAAATGTGACCTAAAATCAAGAGCAAAGAATCATCAATCAAAAAGGGAGATTATTCGGGGAACAGAAATGATTCAAATACCAAAAGAAAAAAGCTGCTTGTTGACAGAAATATATACTCGTAACTATTGTTTCATTGGTCATGTAAGCCATGGAACAAATCAAGAGCCCAAGCCATATAAAAAAGTTGATTTTAGAATTCCCTACACCTTCTTGATTTTTTGGAACTTAAGCTTTGATTCCCTGTGACTATTACCCTTGTTGTTTTATCCTTTCCTTGCCCTGTGTTTGCCCAATTTGTGTTCTCCGTCTTGAAGAAGTGCTCCACACTTACCTTTTCCCATGCTCTGGCCCTCCCAAATCAGATAGCTGAAGTCTTTTTAATGAGTTCCTGTCAAGATATGCTGACTACTTTAACAAACAACCCTTAAATGTCAATGACTTAACACAATAAATATTTATTCCTTAGTCGCACAAAATCCAGTATTGATGTTTTTGGTCAGGCATTTGTCCTGGGCAGCTCTCTTCTAATCTCTCACTCAAGTATATGGTCTCCTTCCATCTTGTGATGCTGTCTTCTTCAATATGATTCTTCATGGTGACTTCAGAAAGGAAAGAAAGTGTGAGGATGGAATACTGGCCATTTGGCCAGAGTGGTACATGCTTCATTTCTGCTTTCATTGTACTGACTAGAACTAGTCACATGGCCCCATACAGTTCCTGGAGGGAGTGGGAATTGTAGCAGCTAGCCAAGCCAGGCAGTCACTTCCCAATGACATCACTACACTTTGGTGTTACTTCTAGCTGTTCGTGGCTCACCAACTTTTGAAAACATCATTCCATGAGAATGCCTCAGCTGTCTTCTGATCCCTCAGTGACCTGCTCTGTTCCCTGTTCTACCTGAACTATGTGTAATCACAAAATCCTCCTCAAGTCAAAGCTACAAGTAAGAAATGAGATTGTCTCTTAATTTAAATATTGTATCTGGAGAAAAGTGAGGCACCTCTATATGTTGACAGCTGCAACGTCTTACTGTTTATGCTTTCTCAAGCCAGAAATCCACCATTAAAATCAGACCATCATTACAGAAAGACAAATACTGCACGACTCCATTTATATGTGGAATCTAAAAATGTCAAACTCACAGAAACAGAGAGTAGAATGGTGGTTACTAGGGTCTGGGGGTGAGGGAAATGAGGAGATGTTAGTCAAAGAGTATAGCGTTTTAGTTGTAAGATGAATAACTTCTAGAGACCTAACATATTAGTGCAGTGTTTATAGCCAATAGTAATGTATCGTATACTTTAAATTTGCTGAGAGAGTAGATCTGAAGTGTTCTCACTGTAAACGTGCACATTTATACACACACACAAAGGTAACTGTGAAGTGATGGATGTGTTAATTAGCTTGATTGTGATAATAGTTTCACAATGGATATGTATATAAAAACATCTCAGATATATACAATTTTTATTTATTATACCTCAATAAAGCTGGAAGAAAAAATTGCACCATCACTTAGATGATAGAAAAACAAATGAAATAATTGACAATTTCAGCTCAAGTTTCCATATTAAGAATTTGAGAAATTATTTAAAAACCATGATCTCCTTTCCTTAGACAGAGCTGGATTTTGATGGGGCCAGTAGAGTTCCTTGAGTTGTGATCTCTGGTACTGGTTTCTCACCCATACAGCTGCATACCATTCTGGCAAGAAGCCTCTGTCTTAAACACTTTGCTCTGGGCATCTTTCAGCATAACACGTCGGCAACAAAGGCTAAATGTATATGTATATGGATGGAGCCTTCAAAAGGCTACAAATACTGCATTTGACTGTCCTTCCTCCCTGGATTCCATTAACTTGCAGAGACCAAGGAATAACCTGGGGTTCTTAATCTTCTGCACTTAATTCAGGCCCTGTTATTTACATAACGATTTCTTTCCTAACCAAGGCCTGCTGTTCTCCAAAGATAGGGGAATGGTTAAATAAATTATGCTACATCTATATGTTGGAGTATTGAGAAAGCTTGTTTCTCAGAATTTTAATGGCTATTAGAAAATGCTCAGGGCATTTTCTTTTTAAAAAAATATGAGATATCAATTTGTGTCTATATGTATGTATGTGCTGATTTAGGCATAGTAAAAATATTGGAAAACAATCACATTTTTAACTGTGGTTATCTCTGGGCAGTGGGATTGTGGGTGACATTTATATTCTTTATATTTTTCTGTGTTTTCCAAAGTTTACAAATGAGCGTTAATGACTTATGAGAAGAACATTAGTCACCAAACCTGTCAATCAAGTCCAGCATCTAAAGATTGCCATAAAAATTACTAGTGGCCGGGCGCGGTGGCTCACGCCTGTAATCCTAGCACTCTGGGAGGCCAAGGTGGGGGATTGTTTGAGCTCAGGAGTTCGAAACCAGCCTGAGCAAGAGCGAGACCCCATCTCTACTAAAAATACAAAGTAATTAATCAGACAACTAAAAATATATAGAAAAAATTAGCCAGGCATGGTGGCGCATGCCTGTAGTCCCAGCTACTCGGGAGGCTGAGGCAGAAGATTGTTTGAGCTCAGGAGTTCGAAACCAGCCTGAGCAA
>NW_012156284.1:9183638-9202403 GCF_000956105.1 Propithecus coquereli
AGGCATGGTGGCGCATGCCTGTAGTCCCAGCTACTCGGGAGGCTGAGGCAGAAGGATTGCTTGAGCCCAGGAGTTTGAGGTTGCTGTGAGCCGGGCTGACACCACGGCACTCACTCTAGCCCGGGCAACAAAAGCGAGACTCTGTCTAAAAAAAAAAAAAAAAAAAATATTAGTGGCTGGAAGAAAGGGGGAAGTTTGGCTGTTTTAAATGGTTGAATCCTCTATTTTTGATTGAAAAAATGTAGAGTAGTCTCTTCCTCATGGCTTGAGCTGAACATCCACTTTCTCCTGCTTTCAGTGCTCTTGGTTCTCAGGCTTTCACATTCAGACTAGAATCTATACCCTCTTCTCTGTGGCTTCCATGCCTTCATTGTACCCCACCGGTTTTCCTGGGTCCCCAGCTTTCAGATGGCAGATTGTGGGACTTCTCAGCTTCTGTAATTGTGACATGGTATATGCCTCCCCACCTTGGGAATGGTGTGGACCAGAGAGACCAGCTGCCACAGTGTCTCAGTAAGAAGGAGAAGTTACAGATGAAAGAGAAAAAACGAACAAACAGAGATCAGGTGTGGATCTAAGGGAAGGGTGCCAGAACCTTCAGGAGACTACATGGGAAGAAGTTGCGGAGCAGAACAGGAAAGAGCAAGGTATCAGCAGATATCAACCCCTGAGAGGCTTAGAATCCAATGAGAAGGGTAGGTGGAGCAGTTTTTCCTCCCTCTCTCACATCTCTGACAGTTGGCAGAGAGACTGCTGGAGAGACTTTCTTTCCATATGAGGCAAGAGGCTGCTACTGCCAGTGAGCTGGGAGCTTCTTATGGACAGGGCACCAGGCTCCCAGCCCCCTTGGGGTGCCTCCTGTCTCCACAGACCCAAGCTGGGGTGGCAGATGCCATATTGCTTCTCCAGCCACCCCTCCCCAAGGGGCTTCAATTCCTCAAGTTTTGTCTTGCTCACTCCCACACAGACATTTCCCAACTTTGGCCAAGACTGCAGGAACCACAGGGGTCCAGTGGGTCTTGGGTGATCTGTGTGACACCAATGCCTAGACATTCTGGGTGGGCAGCCTCCCAGAGTGAGAGACAGACATGACCAGAGTGCTAGATTTACTCCATTCAGACTGTTTTTCTCTCCTTGCCCTCCCCCACCCATGGCTGCCGAGAAGGACAGTTGAGCCATCACACCGAGGCTTCAACAGAGAGTTGAGCTCAGACCTTTCCTCTTGAGGCCCTGCAGCAGACTGAGGGGTACTTGTACTGTGAGCTCCATGCCCATTGGCCCTCCCTGGTGCTACTTGACCGGCGACTCCATCAGAGTGGGGCACACCCCAAGGCAGAGGGACATTGAACCTGCTTGGGCACCCTGTGGGCAACTTGGGACAAGCACATTTCTCCCTGGCATGGTCAGGGATTGATCTTTGGGGACCTGGGGAGGGGCTTGCAGGCCAGATCCCATACCCCCAGGTCTTGATTGTATTGCTTTGGAGCATTCAGGGGAGATTTGTGAATTAGTCTCAGGAGGCAAGGGTGCCTGCAGGGACAGATCGGAGGGAGGGTGCAGTGTGGGTCCTAGCTTCAGCATGCTTGTGGAGCACCCCTACCCCACAGGAGGGTAGCGTTCTCAGCTCAGGCCAGGATCCTGAGCAGGGAACCTCCTGGCCAGCATCACAGTTGTTGGGGAGCTCGGCTGGCTTGAGCTCCTGCCTGTCAGCAGATGCTGGGGGAAAATATCAGAGCAGAGGAGGGGATAGAGGAGCAAGGCCTCTCCAGACTGCTAGATTATAAACCTCAAACAGCCCTGCCTCCACGGCAGACTTGCTGGTTGGGTGGGGCCGTTTCAGCCCCTCCCTGGTGGCTTTGCCCAGAACCTGGGAGCAGATCTTAGATCTCTGCTGAAACAGATACCTTGCCAGCTTTTTTGGAGCCTGAGGGCAAGGTCACCCAACCCAGCCCTGCCCAGCTGCACTCTCCCACCTGCCTCTGCTGTGGCAGACAGTAATGACTCACCTGAATCTCCAGGTCCCCACCGACCACCTGGGGCATTTGAGTGCTTCTCCTGAGGGACTAGATCTGGTAACAGGACCCCAAAACAACATTGTAGCTCATTCCTTCTGGCAAGCACCACCTACTGACAGGGAGGTTAATTTGCATAGCCTTTTACAGCATTTACTGACTCAATCATACAGGGTGTGGTTAATTCTCATCCACAAGCACTACCTATTGTCTCAGAGATTAAACTGGTCATGCCATTACAACTCACACTGTTAAGAAGACCACAGGGCTGGGGAAAAAGAAAGGATTTCAAAGACATCCATCCTCACTCATCAAAGACAGGCAGGGAATCTGCCTACTCACATAGCTCACCACTCCTACAGCCTATAAACAACTAGTAACTGAGAAAACCACCACACAAAGGATATCTATAACTCAGGCATCTACCAAGAACCTAGATTGCCATCAAAGCACCCACAACCAAAGCCAAAAGTTCTTACCCAACATAAGCTACAAACACACACATATGAGTGAGGTGAGAGGAAAAAAAAACCCTATGTAAACAAAAGAAAATCCAAAAATAAGAAGTAACAGCTGCTCCAGATGAGAAGGAATCAGCAAAATATTTCTGGAAGTATGAAGAATCAGAACAAAAAGTCACTCCCAAAAGGGAACACCAGGTCTCTAGCAATGGCAACCAACCAAAATTAGAATACTGAAATGACAGATAAAGAATTCCAAATATGGATTATAAGTAATCTCAATGAAATACAAGAGAAAATGTTAAACCAACACAAAGAAACCACAAAAAAATTTAGGAAATGAATGAAAAATTCACTAAAGAAATCAAATTATTAAAAAAAATAAAATAGAACTTCTGGAAATGAAAATTTCATACAAGGAAATACAAAGCACAGTGGGAAGTTTTAAGAATGGAATAGACCATAAAAAGAATCTCAGAGCTTGAAGACAAGAACTTCAAACTAAACAAGTTAGTCAAAGATAAAGAACAGAGAATTAAGAGGAAGGAACAAAGCCTATAAGAAATATGTGATTATGTAAAGAGGCCAAACATAAGAACTATAGGCATTTCTGAGGGTGAAGAAGAAAACACAGAAGGGTCGGAAAACCTATTTGAGGGAATAATTGAGGAAAACTTCCCTGGTCTTGCTAGAAATTTAGGTATCCAGGTCCAAGAAGCCCAATGAACACCTGGGAGATTTATCACAAAGAGACAATTGCCATGACACATAGTCATCAGACTGGCCAAAGTTAACATGAAGGAGGAAATCCTGTGAGCTGTAAGGTGAAAACATCAGGTAACCTACAAAATAAAACCTATCAGGCTAACTGCAGACTTCTCACCTGAGACCTTACAAGCCAGAAGGGATTGGGGCCCCCTGTTCAGTCTTCTTAAACAGAATAATGGCCAGCCTAGAATTTGTATCCTGCAAAACTAAGTTTCTTATATGAGGGAGAAATGAAGACTATTTCAGACAAGCAAACACTGAGGGAATTTGTCAAGACCAGACCTGCCCTGCAGGAAGTACTCAGATCTGCATTACATGTCCATCAGCACAATAGACACCCACCAGTGTAAAATCACCCCAAAAGCTAAAGCTCAGAGCCTATATAAAATAATGGCTCAAGAGGTCAAACAAAGCAACAAGGTTCTACCCAACAGGATGAACATAAAAGCATCCCATTTATCAATTCTTTCAATAAATGTGAATGGCTTGAATTTCCCACTCAAGAGACATGGGCTGGCTGAATAGTTAAAAAAAATACAAGCCAAGTATCTGCTGTCTCCAGGAAACACATCTAACCCACAAGGACTCATTCAGACTCTAGGTGAAGGGATGGCAAAAATTTTCCATGCAAATGGAAATCAAAAGAAAGCAGGTCTAGCCATTCTCATATCAGATAACATAGACTTCAAATCAACATTAGTAAAGAAAGACAAAGACAGTAATTGTATAATGGTAAAGGGGGTGATTCATCAAGAAGACATAACAGTCCTAAATATTTATACTCCAACACACGTGCACCCAGTTTGATAAAGCAACCCTGCTAGATAAAAACAAAGTGATAAATAGTAACATTGTAATTGCTGGGGACTTCAACACCCCACTGACAGAACAGGACATATACTCCAAGCGGAGTATAAAGCGGAGATAAAGAAACATTGGACTTAAATGGGACTCCAGAGCAAATGGGCCTAATAGAAATTCACAGAACATTCTACCCAAAAACTACCGAATATAGATTCTTCTCATCAACACTGGAAGATTCTTTAAGACTGATCACATCTTAGGCCACAAAACATGTCTCAACAAATTCAAAGAAATAGAAATTATACCACGTATCTTCTCAGACCACAATGGAATAAAATTAGAAATCAACACGAAGAGAAACACTCAATTGTACACAAAGTCATGGAAATTAAGCAACCTACTGCTGAATGATTATTGGGTCAAGGAGGAAATTAAGGTGGAAATCAAAAGATTCCTTGAACTAAATGACAAGAGGGGCACAAGTTATCAAAATTGGTGGAATTCAGCAAAAGCAGTCTTGAGGGGAAAATTCATAGCCTTAAATGCCTACATCAAGAAGACAGAAAGATCACAAATCAACAATATAATGAATCATCTCAAGGAACTGGAAAAGGAAGAGAAAACCATAACCAAACCCAGCAGAAGAAAAGAAATAACTAAGGTTAGAGCAGAACTAAATGAAATCAAAAACAAACAAAAAAATACAGAAGAGTAATGAAACAAACACTTGGTTCTTTGAAAAGGTAAACAAAATTGATGGACCTCTTGCTAAATTAACCAAAAGTGGAAAGAAAGGACACAAATAAGCTCATTCAGTAATGAAAAAGGAGATATTACAACTGATACCACAGAAATACAAAATACCTTCTGTGAATACTATAAAAATCTCTATGCACATAAATTAAAAAATGTTGAGGAAATGGATAAATTCCTGGAAATATACAACCTCCCAAGACTCAGTCAGGAAGAAATAGAACTCCTGAACCAGACCAATTATGAGCAATGTTATTGAAGGAGCAAAAAAAATCATCCAACAAAAAAAGTCCCAGACTAGATGGTTTCATAGCTGAATTTTATCAGACCTACAAAGAAGGACTTGTGCCCATACTGTAGAAATTATTTCATAACATTGGGAGGGAAGGAATCCTCCCCAACTTGTTCTATGAAGCCAGTATCATGTTGATATCAAAGCGAGGAAAGGACACAACAACAACAACAACAACAAAAAACCATAGACCAATATTCTTCATGAATATAGATGCAAAAATCCTCAATAAAATGTTAGCAAACTGAGTTCAGCACAACAAAAAAATAATCCAGCATGACCAAGTGGGCTTTATCCCAGGGATGCAAGGATGGTTCAACACATGTAAATCCATAAATGTGATTCACTACATAAACAGAAGCAAAAACAAAGATCACATGATCATCTCAGTAGATGCAGAAAAAGTATTCAACAAAATTCAGCATGCCTTTATGATAAAAACTCTTAAAATAAGCAGATATGGAACATACCTCAAAATTGTAAAATCCATATATGACAAATCCACAGCCAACATCACAGTAAATGGGGAAAAATTGAAAGCATTCTCTCTTATAACTAGAATAAGACAAGGGTGCCCACTGTCACTTTTATTTAACATAGTGCTGGAAGTCCTAGCCAGGACAATCAGGCAAGAGTAGGAAATTAAGGGTATCCAAATCAAGAAAGAGGAGGACAAACTATTGCTCTTTGCTAAAAATATGATCTTATGTCTAGAACACCCCAAAGATTCTTCCAGGAGACACCTGGTATTGATAAATTCAGCAAAGTCTCAGGCTGCAAAATCAATGTATACAAATCAGTAGCATTCCTATACACCAACAACCCTCAAGCTGAGAATAAAATATCTTTCACAATAGCCACAAAGAAAATAAAATACCTAGGAATATATTTAACCAAGGAGGTGAAAGATGTCTATAAAGAAATACAAATCACTGAGGAAGGTAATTGCAGATGATGTAAACAAATGGAAAAACATATCATGCTCGTGGATCAGCAGAATCAACATTGTTAAAATGTCCACACTACCTAAAGTGATTCAAGATTCAATGCAATCCCCATCAAAATACCAATGTCATCTTCACAGATCAGAAAAAAATAATTCTACACTTTGTTTGGAACCAGACAAGAGCCGGAATAGCCAAAGCAACCTTAAGAAAAGGAACAAATCTGGAGGCATCACTTTACTAGACTTTAAGCTACACTACAAGGCGATAGTAACCAAAACAGCATGGTACTGGCACAAAAATAGAGACATGGACCAATGGAACCAACAGAAAGCCCAGATATAACCATCCACATATTTCTATCTGATCTTTGACAAAGTAGAGAGCAATATACATTGGGGAAATGAATCCCTATTCAATAAATGGTGCTGTGAAAATTAGATAGCCACATGTAGAAGATTGAAACAGGATCCATATCTTTCACTAGTCACTAAGATTAATTCAAGATGGATAACAGACTTAAATCTAAGACATGAAACCATAAGAATCCTAGAAGAAAATGTTCGAAAAACTGTTCTAGATATCGGACTAGGTAAAGGATTTATGAAGAAGACCCCAAGGGCAATCATAGCAACAACAACAATAAATCAGTGGGATTTGATTAAATTAAAAAGCTTCCGTACAGCCAAGGAAACAATCAACAGAGCTAACAGATAACCTACAGAATGGGAGAGAACATTCACATGCTATACATCCCATAAACGGCTAATAACCAGAGTCTATAAAGAACTCAACAAATCAGCAAGAAAAAGTCAAACAACCCCATTAAAAAGTGGACAAAAGACATGAACAGAAGCTTTTCAAAAGAAGATAAACTAATAGCCAATAAACATATGAAAAAATGCTCAACATCTCTAATCATTAGAGAAATGCAAATCAAAACCACAATGGGGTATCACCTAACCCCAGTGAGAATGGCTTTTACCAAAAAGTCCAAACCATAGAGGTGGGCATGGATGCAGAAAGGAACACTTATACACTGTTGGTGGGACTGCAAACTAGTGCAACCTCTATGGAAAACAGTACGGAGATTCCTCAAAGAACTAAAATTAGACTTACCTTTTGATCCAACAATCCCACTACTGGGTACCTACCTAAAGGAAAAAAAGTGTTTTTATCAAAAAGATACTTGCACTCGAATATTTATTGCAGCACAATTCACAACCACAAAGATGTGAAATAAACCCGAGTGCCCATCAATTCATGAGTGGATTAAGAAAATGTGGTATATGTATACCATGGAATACTAATTGGCTATAAAAAATTAATAACTTTTGCAACAATCTGGATGGAACTGGAGACCTTCCTCCTAGGTGAAGTATTGCAAGAATGGGAAAAAAAAGCAGCACATTTACCTACTATTAAATTGGAATTAACCAATCAGCACTCATATGCACAGATGGAAGTAAAACTCAACGGAAATCATGTAGTTGGGAGGGGAGAGGAGGGGATGGGTGAAATCATACCTAATGGTACAATGTACACTATTTGGGTAATGGGTACACTTGTAACTTTGACTCAAGCAGTGCAAATGTAACCCATGTGACAAAAACATTTATACCTCCATAATATTCCAAAATAAAAAATAAAAAAACGTAGAGCGATCTAAGCATCCAAAACGCTGGCTGTATCACTTTTCCTCATTCCTAAATTTTACTGGTGAAACTTATTAGTCCTTGTAGATAAACATTTCCATGTGAACTATTAAAATATATCCTTTCTATTTTATGGCAGAAGCTTATTATAGAATTATAAGTTGTATAAGCACATATCAGAAATAAGTTATGAAATTGGATCCCCCAGGTGGATGGCATTAGTCTTTGGCTTACTTTTGCATAGGAGGTGGCTAGTATTGCAAAAGAAAATAGCATAGCCTTTGGAGTCCTGGGTTCCAATTTCGGGTCTATGGCGTACTGGCTATGTGGCTTGGAGCCAGTTACTTAAAGTTTCTGAAACTTTGGATCTGTATCTACAGGCTATAGTTAATACTTGTCTGGCAAGATTATTTGACAACTAGAAATTATAAATATAAGGTTAGCTTACTGGCTAAACCTCAGTCGATGGTGTCAATTGGCTTGATTGCTGCTGCTATTGCTGCTCTTGTTCCTGCTATTTCTACAATTATTACTATGACCACTGCTTTGGCCATGACCTTCCCCACCATCACCAGTGGCAATGGTACCTCTGTACTATCTTCAGCTGTACTGAAGTCAGTGAGTCAGTTTGATTGCTGTAGCCTAACTTTCATTTCTAGTCAGTGCTGAATTCAGCAGATTTGCATGGGTAAAACCAATCTCTACTTCCCCCTTCCCAGGTAGCAATTAAAGGGTTAAGTTCTGGTGAAGCAAGGGACCTTCAGCAGCTAGCTACAGCCCTCAGGCCTGCATCTTTGATTGTTCAGTGCCTGTGGGTACTGATTGTTAAGTGTTTTGAATATTACACCTGGTTCTAGTCAAAGACTAAGAGGAATCATAGGTCTCTTATGCTGCTGAAGAATAAAATGCCATGATGGCCAACTGTGTATGAACATTGAAGCCTTGAAAAGTGTGAGAATGTTCCTAGTAAATGTTAAGTTGATGATAAATCCTTATTATTCCTTTACACTTTGTGAGTCCCTTCCTGTGGCAGCTCTGTGTTCAGGACAGTGTTGATGAGTGCAGCTTCTGTGATCCTCCAGAACCATCTGTACAGAGGGGGACATTATGCACACTAACAGGGGAGTTTCTTCTTTTCAATTCCATTTCTAGGAGATGTAAAATGTACCTCGCCAAAGCAAACAATCAAAAAGCTAAAAACAAGAAACAAACCAAAGACACCTCTCACAACCTTCTTAACTGTCAATTTTCTAATTGAGGATTTTAGGAGAGAAGCCAGAGCCTGAAGGAATTCTGCATCAATAAACTCTACAAGAATTTTCTGTGTATGTACATGGTCTGGCACCATTATGACATTGCAAAGCAAGATTGGTGAAACAATCTAACGTTCCCAAGCATTCAGTTCTTGGAATATCACCCAAATTCTTATGCATTTTTAATTCGAGAGCTTGGTTGCTTAATTATAATTGCAAGAAGAGGGGAGAGATATAAATCTTCCTTGAATTAGATGATCTGTGTGTGATACAGTGTGGAATATTCTCCAAAAATAATTTTAGCCTAATCCAAGCCCTTAGAACTCAAACATCTTGACTATAAATTTGTCTTCTGTTCTCCCCTAGAAGGACAGTAAAGGACCAGAAATTCTTGCCTTTGCAGGAGTAAATGTAGTAGAACTCCGTGACACCCAACCTTACTGTAACATATGTTCAGTTATATTGCTGGCCAAACCATGTGTCCCAGATAGAACAACTCTATGCAGGATGAGTAGTTGAAATGGATATCGGTTTTCTCCTGCAAGACTAGCATTATACAGGGATTTTACATGTCCATTTCAGAGGGATATGTTTCTTGTAGGTCAATGGATTTGTATTTTACCTGGGCTAGAAAGTGATGCCAAAGATGGCTGGTCTATGCCTTAAGAAGTTCTTTACTAAGATCAAGGCATTTGGACAATGGTTAGACTGAGCTGGTCAAGGTAAAACCAGATAGCAGAGCTGGTAGAAGAGATGTTATCCTTTTGAGCATCTGTGGTTGGGGAGTTGGGTGTCTGGGGAGTTTGACAGAGCAATGTTAGACATAGAGTTAGTGTAGCATTGCTCTCTAGAGTCTTGTGGTAGCAGCCTGGAAAGGTCCACAACTGTAGTCACTTGTTTCAACAACTACATGAGTGCTTTTGATGTTTTTAAAGGCAGACCATTTCATATCTTCTCCTCAGTTTACTTAGCCGGCCACTCTGCAGGTAAGGAGATCAGAGTGTCTCAATTTGGGCTTCCAACCCTTCCATAGTCCTTAAAACAAATATGCTATTAAATGCTTAATCCACAAAAGCATATCTTGTTTTCTGGATGTTCTTTTTCTTTATAGTATCCTATGCTTGTAGATTTGTCCTAATTTTATTCCTTTACCCCCACTTTATGGTGTTTGGGAAGGAAACAGATATATCCCTGTGTGGTTCAGTTCACCACATCTGAAAGTCTCCCAACACATACCATGTTTAGCTTCTCCTAGGGCCTGATCAGGTCCCTTCCCTATCTGCTCAACAACTCTTCCATTAGATGTAGTGCTCTGTGTTAATGGCAGCCTGTTGGACTATGTTCTCTGATACTCCAGTTACAATAGTTAAAGGAGCAGACCTGCTCCACACAAACAGAACCCACTCAGGTTTTGTTTTCTTCTTCCAGGACAAATGTTGGCCTAGTGGATTTTGGAATCAGACATAATTGAGTTTAAATCTCGGCACTGTTACCTATGTACCACATGGCATAGGAAAAATCAATTAACTTCACTGAGCTTTTCTGTATGTCAAATGGACATGATTTCTATATCTCAGAGTTTTGTGATGACTATATAAGTTGAAAGTTTAGCAACACTTAATGGGTTGCCTAAGCTATTATAGATTCAATAAAGGAGAGCCCTTGTTATATTCATATAAGGCAGGGGGTGAGCCTGAACAACTGGTTATTTGTACAATTGATTTCCTCAAGGAGAAAGCAAGCCAGTCAAATCAGCTATTTGATACTAAATACATTAAAAAGTGTCCGATTTATCAGAATGGCCGAATTGGCTGATATAATTAGTTTAATCAGGATAGACATTTGTATGGAAAATTTTCCTAAATTAAAACAAATAATATATTGGGTTCACCAACACACCAACATCTTGAGATCAGTGGCTTACTAAAGTGAAAACATTTTCTAGTTGAAAGGTATTGATTATTTGGGTGTTTGCAAATCTATTTCAAATTCAATAAGTGAATAGAAAAGACTTGTTTGACCCTTTTCTAGGCCCTAAAATGAGAAGATGGAGGGAGTAGATGATAAAAAAGATGTAGTTTCCACTCTGAAGGAGATTGCAAGAGGCGAGATAAGATGTATATTTAAGCCAGTGCAATAAGCATAGCACACACTGAATAAATCCTAAGAGCTCATAGAAGTCAAGAGGTTTTTTTTCCTTACTGTAGTTGTAGGAGAGATATAGGGATGGCTTTCTGGAGGCAACAGCTTTCATTTGGGCTTTTAAAGGGTGTAGCCTCCTTTAGCTGTTCATCTGGCTTCCAAATTCTAAGTTCTAAATGGTGTAGTAAGCCACCAGCACTGTCAGCACTAAGCCACAGGAGGCAAACTGGTAGCGGGAGTTCTAACACAAGAAGCAATGCTGTTTGTAGATGTGGCTGCAAATATTTAAGGCTGATGATATACAACTCCATGGCCTCCTTTTGTCAGGGACTAGAGGGTTGGGTCAGCCGATCTCTGACAGGCCCAAAGCAGCTGTTCAGTCTAATACATCTTTGCTTGAACAATTGGATTAAGGTGATGCTTTGATATATTGCTAGTCATCTTTTATAGCCCCAAATCTCTGACACTCTTGGCTTCCTAGATTATTGTATTCCTGCTGGCTGTGGCAGCCTGTGAGTAAAGCATTTTGAGAGTCCAGGGAACATTTCCAGCCCTTATCCAGGAGTGTTCTGAAACTCTGCTTAGAATAATCAGTTATAAAATGGACATTAGGCTTCTGTTGGCTGTCTCCCTGATGAAGTACCAAGGAGTACTAATGACTCACTTGCTTATTTTTAATTTTTTCCTACAGATCAAAGTATTACATTATTTTTTATTATCAACAGATGGCAAGATATTGGCATTAAAGAAAATTTTGAAAATAAAATCATTTGTTAATTCTACCACTATAGCACAGGGTGTTAAAGTAATGCTTCCTACTGTAACAGATAGACCATGATATCTCAGTGTCTTATCATAACAGGTATTTGTTTCTAGATCATTTAAGCCAAGTCAGTAATGGTGTGGGTGAGGCTCTGCCCCACATTCGGGAGACTGATGGATATTCTGCCATCTTCAATACATGGTTTCCTGGTGTTAACATCCAACTGGCAGATAAGGAAAGAAACTACATGGGAGATGTTTATGGACCAGGAAGGGAACTTGTTCATATAAGTTCTATACAATTCTATCAGCCAGAACACAACCACATGGCTCCACAAAGATGCAAGGGGAACTGGAAACCATCCTACCTGACAAGGCAGCCACTTCCCAGCATAAACCCACTTCGGTGCAGCTACACACAGCTATTGTTTTCAGTTGGGCATCATTGCAATCATATCATTTGTGTCCTGCTTTTTCACTTAATAGTGTATTAAAATCTTTTCTATCTGCATAGTTTGCATAATAATTTCTAGTTGTCACTTAATATTCTATTGTATTGATGAATCTTAATTTATTAGGCCATCCCTTTGTGGATATTTAGATTATTTTACTGGCTTTGAAGATTGTACTTTATGAACATCCTTCTGCCTCCAGATTTTCCCCTTTGTTAAATTATTTTCTTAGAGTAGATTCTCATGAATTGAATTAGTGAGTCAAAGGAGGAGGCTCTTACATATTGCTATGCTGCTTTCAAAATTATATTTGAATTCACAAGGCCACCAGTGGAGTATGAAGATTCTAGTTCTACTTACCAAGCAATGATAATTAATACTTTGTTCTTCTAATCTGCAGAGAAGCCTAGAAGAAGCACAATGTTCTAACCTAGTTATCACTTGAAAAATTATACTTAAATATTTGGGAGAGTATTTCTTGATCATAAAAGGGTAATCAAAAATTCCTTTCCCCAAACCGTGGCATATACACACAATGGAGTACTATGTAGCTGATTAAAAAAGAGTGAGATCTCTAATGAACAGATTTGGAATGATTTCTAGGATATAGTGTTAAGTGAAAAAACAAAGTATAAAAGACTATCAGTAATATGCTACCGTTCGTGTAAGCAAGAAAGTGATATAAGAAAATATACACATATCTGCTCATTTATACAAAAAATATAGGAAGGAAACCAGAAACTGAAGAGGCTGGTTATATACAGGGTCTGAGTGAGATTTGGGTGGAAAGAAGGGAAGAATGGGATGAGGTAATAGGGATGAGGAGGCAGGGACGCTTCTTAGAGTTTATCTTTTTGTATAGTTCTGACTTGTAGAACTATAGAACTGTGGTAATTTTCATATAACTGGCCAAAAATGAATCAATAATTAAAATCAAGCAAGACTGACTGAGGGAGAACCCAACTGGGATGCAAACAGTAACAAATGAACTTAATTGTATTTCCAATGAACAACATAGCCACCCTGAAGGGGATCAGGAAGAACTGACGGAAATAACTGATAGGTACCCTCTAAGATGGCCCCCAGTGATCTCTACCTCCTGGCCTTCATGCCCTTGTGTAACCCCTTCTCCTTGAGTTTGAGCTGGATTTGGTTATTGCTTCTAGTGAAAAAGAAAGTGACAGCGATGGAGGGATGTTACTTCTAAAACTAATGAAAAGACTGTGCCTTATGTCTTGGGCAAGTGAGCTTGTTTGCTCACTCTGACAGAATCTGACTGCCATGTTGTGAGCTGCCCCATGGAAAGGTCTATGGGACAAATAATTGAAGTTGGCAGTCAACAGAAATGGGGAACTGAGGCCTGCAGACAGCCACATGAATGAGCTTGGACAGCCCTCCCCCAGTTGAGCCTTGAGATAAATGCAGCCCTGGCTAGCCTCTTGATTGGAGCCTTGTGAGGGATCATGAGCTAAAGGCATCCAGCATAGCCATGCGCAGATTCCTGCCTCACAGAGAAATATCTGTGGTTTTCAGTTGTTAAGTTTTGGGGGGAAATTTGTTATTTTGCAATAGATAACTAACACAGTAATTTTGGAAAACAGTATTCTGACTGGATATCATAAGGTTAAATACAAAAATAAAAACTACGCAAATACCATAATCTTGTTGATAATGCTATTATTCACAGGAGTATTATTTAGCAATTCTATAGCAACTTTATATGATCAAGATTGAACAAATGAATGAATCTATTGTAGATGATTTTAAAAGCCAATTTTCTCATTGGTAGAGAAAGAATTTACAAATAAGGAAAGAAGGAAGGCTAGAATGAATCTCGAGGTGTTAAATTAGGTTCAGAGGTATTAGTATGGACTCGTGGCTTTTAGAATAGAGGTGTGTCAATATGGAAGTAGATGGTAATGTTTGTTTACATGTAGGGTAGTATACACACCTATATTTCCCAGCTTGATCCTCTGAGAGGACTAGGACTAATGAAAACTCACTAGCAGTAAGCACACTTAACCCAGACTCCTTGCAGAAGTGACTGATTATAGAGTTGGGGCATGAAAGATATAAAATGAACCTGGAACATTTTGTGGTGCCAGAAAATAAAAAAATATTCACACAGAAAGATCGGAACATGTCAAAAGGAGATGGGATTCAACCTGATAGGGCTCCCAGCGGCCAAATCTGGGACAAGTTGAACAACAAAACAAATAACAATATTGGATTATAACCCAGAATAAAACAAACATCCATTTGTCCATAGATTGAATGAATAAATAAATGGAAAGGAAAGGACAGTTTTCCTTACAGAATTCTAATTAATACATGTAGAAGGAAGGAGCAAAATACAAAGTCACCATTAGGCAAATACCATAGTGGTAATTATTAATGGGTGAGATCCACCAGTGAATAACAAAATCAATAGGTGAACATTTGGTGAAAAACAAGATATTGGGACAGTCTCAAAATATCTCAAACGTGTTTACCAGTTACATAGGGACAAAAGTATTGACTTAACAGTGGAAGAACCAATCAAATACCACCTTAACCAAGTAATCAGGACTAACATCAATGGTAATAAGACATATGAGCATGATGTACTTGCTGAAATGATACACTGAGAAGGGTACAATGTAACTTCTTGTCATTCATGCCCAAACTACATAACCTCAATCTAGGCATGAGGAAACATCAGACAGATCAAATTGAAGCTTATTCTTCAAATAACTGGTTAATAGTCTTTAAAAGTATCCAGGTCATGAAAGACAAAGACTGAGGAATTATCGTATATCAGAACTGAAGGAAAATAGCAACTGGATGCAACGTGGGAGCCTGGAACAGAAAAAGAACATTAGTGGAAAAACTGGAGAAATTTGAATAAGAAATGTAGTTAATAATATTTTACCAATCTTAATTTCCTGGTTTTGATGATTGTACTATCATTGTGTGCGATGTTAGCATTAAGGGAAACTGAGAGAAGGGTATATGTGAACTCTATTATTTTTGCCATTTTTCTGCTGGGAAAATTCCTTTCTGCAGATCTCTATTCTCATCCATGAGAGCAGCACTCACCTGGTTTTCCAAAGGGAGGAATTTGGTTCTTGGTTTAATGAACATTTCCATAGGGCACATACCTTTATGAGTTATACAGTCAGCTAGTAGTTAATCTACCACTTTATAAGTCTGTAAATAAAAATGATCCTGACTCTCTAGACCTAGAGTCTCAGAACTGTGCTGTTTCTATATACTTCTGACTAGACATTGTCTGGCTCTGCTTTGGACTATGTATCACGACACGTTACCATCATGTCTATGGAGTGGTAGAAGACCAGAATAGTTAGTTACCAGGAGAGTTACCACCCAGCAGCCTGTGATAGAGCATCACAGAGTCACAGCCACCAGGATCCTTTTGCTTTCTGTCTCTGAACAGATCCTTAACCGCTGCTGCAGACAATAAAAGCCTCAGTTGCCCCTTTAACTCACAGGATAATTTATGTCTTCTATCAGTGTTCTCTTGGCGACGGTTTTACCACAAACAGAAGGAGAAAGAATTACATATTGGAACAGTACAGGCAGCACATGTTCAAGAACTTAAATCAATTTGAAATTGCCCAAAGTGATGACCTTGTAAAGTAGTTCTGACATGGGAGATTTATGTTTAAAGCCTCATTTTAGGGTCAAAAATAAATATTTTTCCAGCTCTCTTTCTCCTTTTCCTCTCTACATATGGTGACCCCCTAATTCATTTTAATAGGCATGATTTTTTTAAAAAAATGACACAGGCTAGCAATACAAAACTGTACAAATGATACATATTTTTAAAAAATCCCAAATCAGGGCAGGAACAGTTGCTTATGCCTGTAATTCCAGCATTTTGGGAGGCCAAGGTGGGAGAATTGCATGAAGCCAGCAGTTTGAGACTAGCCTGAGCTGCATAGTGAGATCCTGTCTCTACAAAAATTAAAATATTAATAAAATTAGCCAGGCGTGATAGTGTGTGCCTGTAGTTCGAGCTACTTGGGATGATGGGGCAGGAGGATCACTTGAGCCCAGGAGTTTGAGATTGCAGTAAGCTATGATGACGTCACTGCAGTCTAACCTGGGCAACAGAGTGAGACTCTTGTCTCAAAAAAAAAAAAAATTCCCAACTTCCAGTGCTCAGTGATGAGTGATAATATCATACATTGTGGCCATAATTATGGATTGCTCTCCATATGAAGACAGAAGGATGAATGTATGTGTAGGTATGCAGATAGAAACAAATTTAAGAGAAAGGGATCATGTTATTAATATTATTTTAATAATAAAAATTATTAGATTTTATTTTTCCTGAATTTTCCATAAGAGATATTAGTTCCTAAAAGATCCGTTTAAGATAAGAAAACAGATTACAGGGAGGAGCCAAGATGGTGGATGAGACAAGCTGCCAGTCAGAAGGTCTCTGAAAAAAAGACGAATTTTAGAAGAAAGAGAAAAAAAAATAAGCGAGCAGAGAAACATAGATCGGGTGAGGGTCAGAAGGAAGGGTGCCTGAAACTACAGGAGACTCCACGGGAAGACGTTGCGGAGGAGAACTGGAAGGAGAAAGGTCCCGAGAGGCTTGAAGAGCAGCGACAAGGGTAGGTGGAGGGTTAACTTCCCCCTGCCTTGCATCTCGGACTGCTGGTGGGCTCCTGAGCGGCTGGAGAGACCTGCCAGCACCAGCCCAGAGATGGCTGCCGCCAGCAAGCAGTGGCCTCTTGCAGACTCAGCGCCAGGCTCCCAGCCCCTTTGGGTCACCTCCCCGGGCACAGACCTGAGCCTAGCGGTAGACGCCATGATGCTCCATTCTCTCCTTCCCCCTCCCTACCCGTGCGTGCCCAGAGAGACAATTTAGCCATCACACGGAGGCATCTCCAAGGAACGGGACGTTTCCTTTTGGGGCCCTACAGCAGACTGAGGGGTACTTAGACTGCGAGTTCCCTACTTGCCAGCCCTCCCAGGTGCTACTTGCCTGGGGACTCCAGGAAAGTGGGGCAAATCCTGAGGTGAAGTGAAATCGATCCAGCTTGGGCACCCTGTAGGTGATTCAAGACCAGCACCCCTCACCCTGGCAGGGTCAGGGATTCATCTTCAGGGTCCAGGGGTCAGACCTGCAGACCAGACCCCGTACACCCAGGTCACGATCTCACTGCCCTGGGACACAGAAGAGAGATCTGTGAAAGAGCCTACTGAGGAGAATGTGCCTTCAGGGGCAGATCAGCGTGCCAGACTGGCAACCCTCCTCCTAAAAGAAGGCTGTGCACCCAGCTCAGGCTATGATCCTGGGTAGGGAACCTCCCGGCCCACGTCACAGCGAAGGGAGATCCATCGGCCTGAGGCACCGCTTGCTGGCAGAGGTCTGGAAGAGGACACGGAGAGGGGTAGATTGGAGGGGAGCGAGACCTGCTCCAGAGTGCGGGTCTTGGACAGCCCCAGCCCCCAAGCCCAGACTTTCAGCTGAGTGGAGCCATTTCAGCCCCTCCCAGCAGCTCTGCACAGAAACAAAGAGCAGAACGCTGACCCCTGCTAACAGCAGTTGTGGAGCCTGAGGCCAGGCTTACCCAACCCAGCTCCACCCAGACTCACTCCTGGTCCTGCCCCCACTGAGGTGGAGAATAAGGACAGCTCAGGTTACGATCCTGAGTAGGGACCTCACAGCCCACGTCACAGCCAGGGGCGATCCATCGGCCTAAGGTCCTGCTTGCTGGCAGAGGCCTGGGAGAGGCCACGGAAAGGGGGAGAGTGGAGGGGAGTGAGACCTGCTCCAGAGTGCGAATCTTGGACAGTCCCAGCCCCCAAACCCAGACTTTCAGCTGAGTGGACCCATTTCAGCCCATCCCGGTGGCTTTGCACAGAAACAGAGTAGACCTTTGAACCTGCTAGCAGCAGTTGTGAAGTCTGAGGGCAGGCTTATCCAACCCAGCCCCACCCAGACTCACTCCTCCCACTGAGGGGGACAATAAGGACACACCTGGAAATCCCAGGGCCCCACGGACCACCTGAGGCACAAGAGGGCCTCTCTAGAGGAATAAGAGCTAGCTACAGGACCCAAAAACAGCACCGCAGCTCGCTCCTCCCTGCAAGTGCAACGTACTGACAGTGAGGTCATCGTGTGCCCCCTTTTACTGCATCTACTGATTCATCATAAAGGGTGTGGTCGAATCTCACCCACAAACACCACCTACTAGCTCAGAGACTAAACAGGGTGTGTCATTATCCAAACGAAAATTTAAAGGCAAGAAGGAACAACTGATCCAGATGGGAAGGAACGAGCAAAAGAACTCTAGAAGTATGAAGACTCAAACGGAAAGCACACCCCAAAGAGGAACAACAGCTCCCCAGCAATGGACATTAACCAAACTCAGAACACTAAAATGACAGAAGAAGAATTTCAAACATGGATTGCAAGAAAACTGAATGATGTCCAAGAAAAAATGGAT
>NW_012156284.1:9205673-9216656 GCF_000956105.1 Propithecus coquereli
ACAGATTTAAACCTAAGGAGTGAAACTATTAGAATTCTAGAGGAAGATGTTGGAAATACTCTTCTAGACATTGGCCTAGGCAAAGAATTTATGAAGACGACCCCAGAGGCAATCACAGCAACAACCAAAATAAGTAAGTGGGACCTGATCAAATTCAAAAGCTTCTGCACAGCCAAATAAACGGTCACAAGAGCAAACAGACAACCTACAGAATGGGAGAAAATTTTGCATGCTACAAATCCGATAAAGGGTTGATAACCAGAATCTACTTAGAACTCTGGAAAATCAACAAGAAAAAATCAAACGACCCTATCAGAATTTGGGCAAAGGACATGAACAGAAACTTTTCAAAAGAAGACAAAATAATGGTCAAAAAACATATGAAAAAATGCTCAACATCTCTAATCATCAGGGAAATGCAAGTCAAAACCACAATGAGATATCACTTATCTCCAGTGAGACTGGCCTTTATCAAAAAGTCCCAAAACCGTAAATGTTGGCGTGGATGCGGAGAGATAGGAACACTCATGCACTGTTGGTGGCACTGCAAACTACTGCAACCTCTGTGGAAAGTAATATGGAGATACCTTAATGAGATACAAGTAGAAGTACCATTCGATCCAGCAATCCCATTACTGGGCATCTACCCAAAAGACCAAATGATACTGTGTAAGAAAGACACCTGTACCTGAATGTTTATAGCAGCACAATTCACAATTGCAAATATTTGAAAACAACCCAAGTGTCCATGAATACATGAATGGATTAATAAGATGTGGTATATGCACACCATGGAGTACTATTCAGCTTTAAGAAACAATGGTGATATAGCACCTCTTGTATACTCCTGGATAGAGCTGGAACACGTTCTACTACTTGAGGTATCCCAAGAATGAAAAGACAAGCATCACATGTACTCACCATCAAATTGGTATTAACTGATAAACACATAAATGCACATATTAGAATAACATCTATTGGATGTTGTGGAGGGAGGAGGAGGGAGGAAGGGACGGGTATTTGCATACACAAAGAGTGCAATGCGCACCACCCGAAGGATGGACATATTTGAATCTCGGACTTGGTGGGGGGACAAGGGCAACGTACGTAACCTAAACATCTGTACCCCCATAATATGCTGAAATAAAAAATAAAAAAAACAGATTACAAAAGATCACCTAGGAGACTGAAATAATGCTTTCTTGCAGGATTCCATATCTCAGTTTTAAACAATATAACTGAGCTGAGTGCTTTATAACGCCAGTTTCTTAGTTTTCTTGGCACTTCCCTCCTCTGTACCTCTCATTTTTTTTGTTTTTCTTGGTTCTATTTCTTCGGAGCTTATAATATTTACATGTTATTCTGCAATCACAATTCTTTCCCTTGTTGAAGTTCTACATTTAATTGGATTCAATGCTTACTGTCCCATTACTTTATCTTATCTTGTCCTGAATTCCTTGTTAGACTTCCCTCTTGGTGAGCTGAATTTCATTATCAGGTAGTATTTTTTAAAGTGGAACTGATTAGGGCTACATTTCCCGAGATTTTAATTTATTCCTGTCTGAGAATTTCTGCCTGTTGCTTTTATACTTGACCAACTTGTCTGGGCAACGTATTTTTGAGTCATATTTCCTTTCCTTGGACGTTGTATAAAGACACCTGCACTCGAATGTTTGTGGCAGCACAATTCACAATCGCAAAGATGTAGAATCAACCTAAGTGCCCATCAATACATGGGTGGATTAATAAAATGCGGTATATGTATACCATAGAGTTTTACTCAGCCACAAAAACAATGGCGATCTTGCACCTTTTGTATTATCCTGGATAGAGCTGGAGCCCATTCTACTAAGTGAAGTATGACAAGAATGGGAAAATAAGCACCACATGTACTCACCATCAAATTGGTATTAATTGATCACAGTTATGTGCACATATAATAGTAACATTCACATTCATCAGATGTTGGGCAGATGGGAGGGCGGAGGAGAGGATGGGTATATTCATACCTAATGGGTGCAGTGCGCACTGTCTGGAGGATGGACACACTTGTAGCTCTGACTTGGGTGGAGCAAAGGCAATATATGTAACCTAAACATTTGTACCCCCATAATACGCTGAAATAATAAATAAATAATATATATATTACAAAGTTGTAGTAATCAAAAAAATATCATGCTATCCTAAAAACATATAGACCAATGGAATAGAATGGAGAGCCCAGAAATAAACAATGCACTGATCTTTGACAAGGGTACCAAGAACATATAATGGGAAAGGACAGTCTCTTCAACAAATGGTCCTGTAGAAACTGAATATGCACATGCAAAGGAATGAAACTGGACCCTTATATCATAAAAATATTAATTCAAAATGGGTTAAAGGTTTAAACATAAGACCTGGAACTGTAAAATTCCTAGAAGAAAACATAGGGGAGAGCTTCATATCATTGGTTTTAGTAATGATTTCATGAATATGACATCAAAGGCACAGGGAACAAAAGCAAAAATAGAAACGTGCAACTACATCAAACTAAAAATCTGCACAGCAAAGGAAACAATCAAAAGAGTAAAAAGGCAACCTGCTAAATGGAAGAAAACATTTGCAAACTATTTATGAGATAAGGAGTTCATTTCTAAAATATAAAAATAAGTCCTACAACTCAATAGCCAAAAAATTATTAGTCTTATTTTTAAAACCATCTATTCTTTACTCACCTTTATGTCCTCAAATCTAGCATGCTGCCTGGCACTCTATCAGAACTTGATAATTGTTGGCTAAAAATGAATAAGAACATTCTTAAGCAGGTATATGAGGTCACTTAAAATCCGAGGATTCTTTGGTTACTTCCTTTCCTAGTATCCTTCTTTAAACTACAAAATCCAATAAATCGCCTATCCAAAATCTTCTCTAATGATTGCTTTTATATCTGTCAATTCCTTTTTGTTCCTAGTGCCATATTCTAGATCTTCAAACTATCATGTAAATTTTTATTTGGTTTCCCTTAGTCATATCTCTGAAAATGTTGCTTTGCAAATACCATTCCCATGCTCAGCAGTTTCCTACAAGTAAGCTCAAAAGACCTAAGTCAAAAATTCAAAATCTCCTACAATTTAGTCTCCATTTATTCCCCTTGAGAAACTTTCCAATCTAATCAAATGGATCAAATTGTGGTCCAGTAAATGTGCTTCATATATGCCCTTGTCCAGAGTTTTGCTCACTACATTCATTCCATCTAAAAGCAGAATGCACTCTCCCATCATTTTCCCTTAAATAAGCTCTATCTCCAATGGTTTAGCTCAAGTCCCAGCTCCTCTATGGAGTCTTTGCTAACTTCATATCTCATTGCAAGCTTCTGTCTCCTGTAGAATCCTGGTACACTTATTGACAGTTTCACTCATTTCAATCTTAACATGCCACACTGTAAAGTATAAGTTAGCTCATTTGTGTATGTTCTGAATTTCCATTTAGATTGCCAGCTCTTGAGAGCAAGAATAGCATGCCTTATGCTTCTCTGTATTCCCAAGACCTAGCCAACTGGCCTCTACACAATAGATTCTAAATAAATTGGTGATGAGGAGGAGGAGGAGGGAGGAGGAGGACCTTTTCTTCCTTGTGTCTGCCAATATTGAATACAAAGTAGTATGTAATTTAGGAAAACCACTTGTATTATTTGTCCTGCAAAGAAGACCTGATGCTAAACAGAAAGGGGACATTAATGTTAGGAAGATCAGCTATGTTCCATAAAGAAAAGGGAGAGTGTGAATGAATGTGCTACAGACAGGCTGAGGGGAACCTAGGAACATGGTTTTATTTCTTCTTGTTTAATCTTGGTTAGACAGGGAGTTAGGGGTCCCTTATTTCTGTGTATATTGTAAAAAGCCCATGCAAGATTGGCACATCCTTTCTGCCTGCCCAACGTAATAGCTGCCACTACTGCATTGCAGAAGATACCTAGGACTAAATTGTCTGATTTTCCTATGCCCATGACTAAAAGTTATATTTTCTTTTTCTTTTCTTTTTGAGACAGAGTATCACTCTGTTGCCCAGGCTATAGTGCTGTGGCGTCAGCCTAACTCACAGCAACTTCAAACTCCTGGGCTCAAGGGATCCTCCTGCTTCAGCGTCCCAAGTAGCTGGGACCACAGGCACACACAACCACCACGCCTGGCTAATTTTTTCTATTTTTAGTAGAGACAGGGTCTCACTCTTGCTCAGGCTGGTCTCGAACTCCTGACCTCAAGCGATCCTCCCACTTTGGCTTCCCAGAGTGCTGGGATTACAGGCATGAGCTACTGCATCCAGCCAACGTTATATTTTTCATGATAAGAAATCATGTAACTTTGGTATCGCTGAGTTTAATAATGTTGCCTGTGCTCCAATGCAGTGATTTCCAGGAATAAATTGCATTTCATTGTCCCATTCACACAGATGCTTTCATGACTTCTATGGAATCAATTTGATTAGGAATCTAAGGGACTAAGAGAAACTTGCCCAACATCATAAAATGAAATTATTATGGGAAATAATGCCCTCTCCTTGAACATCAAGTTCACCAAGGTTTCTTTTATATCTACTCAATGATTCTTTGCTTGTGGTCTAAGCAAGGTGGTTAACATTAAAATAATAGAGAGTTGCCTTCTACTTCTGGAACAGGTGCAGGGTTCCATAATATTAGAGATTTATCTGGTAATACAGCTTGTTGCTCATCAAATTATGGTCCCATGTAACAGTTTTGTTGCATTTTTGAGTTATGATCTGCCTGCTTTTCAGTAACTGCATTAGTTTCCTAGGGCTGCTATAATGAAGTACCACAAACTGAGGAGCTTTAAACAGCAGATATTTATTCTCCCCCAATTCTGGAGACTAGAAGTCTGAAACCAAGATGTTGATAGGTCCATGCTACCTCTGAGGTCTCTAGTGGAGACTCTTTCTTTGACTCTTCCAGCTTCTCATAGCCCCAGGCATTCCTTGTTTGAGGCAGCATAACTCCACTCTCTGCCTCTGTCTTCATGTGGCCGCATTCCCTGTGTGTATCTGTCTCTTTTCTTCTTCTTACAAGGAAATGAGTCATACTGGTATAGGACCCACACTACTCCAGTATGACCTCATCTTAACTTGATTAAGTCAGAAAAGACCCCTTTTCTAAAGAAGGTCACATTCACTGGTACTGGGGGTTAGGACTTGAACATATCTTTTTTGGAGAAACAATTCAATCCATAAGAGTGATTAAGACATATATGCCTACCACTCTTCCCTGAGAAAAGTAGATCACAATTCTGTAACCTGATTTCTATTTAATGTGACCATAGCATTTCCCTTGAGTCCTCAGAGAGAGATATTATTATGTATGTGAAACAGTTAGCAGTCTTTAAAAGTGCTTTACAACTGTAGTGAAGTGCCACATAACCATGTAGAAATAGGGTCCCAGGACCTTATAAGCTTACTAAGAAAACACTTCTGAGATAGAAGTTAGGACATAGCAAGAAAGAAAACAAATTGACCCAGAAAATAAGAATATTTCATTAGTTCTTCAGTTTTAAAAATTTCCAGTGCCTTTTGCCAAATAAACTCTTTAATATGGATGTTCTTTCTTCAAAATAAATGGGTTCTCCCTAGTCAAACACTTTTTACAGATTGGTCAAATAAGACCAAAAATTGAAAGGCAAAAAAGTGATGATTGTACCAATAAAAGTGTTTGTAGAAGGAATTATTTTTATATAAATTGTAACATCCCCAGTGGCATCTTTGATTCCCAGGTAGTACAATAGCTGTTTGACATGAAGTTACTTGCTCTTAGGCCTGATGAATATGAGTAAGCAGTATCCTTAAACATTCATTTTTATAACCCCAAGGGATAAGAAGCCCTTATAAATCTGCCCTTCTCATTCTTTATCACTTGTCTCTCCACAAATTCCCATGATATATACATGGAGGACATTCTGAAGGGTGGAGATCCATCACATTAATGCAGTTTGGGGCTTAAAACTAAATATCCCTTGCACTTCATCACAATGTTAAAAGGTAAACAATAGTCATAAAGTTCAGTAGTCTTTGAAAGTCAGAGCTGTCATCAGAAGATTACCGAAGATTACAATAAAGTAACCTTGTAGGCACATACACGTTAAATGAAGAAAAGTCAGTTGAGAAAAAGGTTATGAATGAGTTTAATTCTTTGGAAACAATGTTGTTAACTGTAAATGCCCACGTATGTCTTCCCAGGAATTAAGTCAGGATTTGGCTATATTTGTTAAATGAAACACAATGCAAATACATGCACGCTAGACCAAAGGCAATGGCTTTACGCAGCAGGATGAGAGAAACTGCAATCTGAACCCTGTTTCTCCAAACTAAAGCAATGTTTTTGTTGAGTGAGTCATGCTCTAAATGGCTGATTATGTTCAGAAAGAATGTTGAGACAAAAAACTGACTGAATGTGCCCTCTTGAGCACATCTGTTGCTCTGCAAACTGTAAAGCAAGATAATATTCATATTTCCCAGATGCGTGAGAACACACATGTGAATGAAAGAAGATCCTTAGTGTCCATGCAGAATAGACTGAGAGTGACAGTTCCCACATGAAGAAAGAAGCTGTGATCTGAATCTAAATAAGCCAGTGTCTTACCTCCTCTTCCTGCTGAACGCATGAAAGAAGAGTTAAGGGAAAGAACGAAGCCAAAATACAATGTAGAATAAAGAGATTATTTGGATCCACTGGGTGCTCTTATAACTTCTACATTCAGAAAATCTATTGGTTAATTTTTGAGTTCAGTGATTTTAACACACTTGAGTGCCTACTAGTTCTAGGCAGTATTAACATATATGGGGATAGTCTAAGTAGACAGCAATGGCAAGCTATGGGTGAGAATGTGTCCGGCATGTTTGAGGAAGAATGAGGAGGCTAGGGAGACTGACATAGAGTGATTGAGGGAAAGAAAAGTAAACAATAAGATAAGAGAGGCAACAAGGGGACCAGATCATAGAGGACCTTGTGGGCCAGTATAAGGACTTTTGCTTTTACACTGAGTAAAATGTAGTACCATTGTAGAGTTTTGAGTAAGGAAGTGTCCAATTGAAACAGTCATTCTGAGAATAGACTATAGGGGACAAGAGTGGAAGAAGGGAGAACAGTAAGGAAGCTAGTGCAGTAATATTAATATAAGTAAAAGATGACGGTGACTTACACTAGGATGGTAGTGATGGGTGACAAAAAGTCAGATTCTAGAAAGAGAGAGACAGAAAAGAAATAAAAAGAGAGAAGAGGTGGGAGGGAGAAAAGAAGAGTAGATAGTAGGGTAGAGTCAACAAATTTTTGATGGATTGGCAGTGAGGTATAAGAGGATAAGAAGCAGAGAAAAATCAAAAAGAACTCCAAGGTTTTGGACCTGAGCTAATAAAAAGGAAGAATGGAGTTGGTGTTAAATGAAATATGGAAGACTATTAGTGGAGCAGGTCTGAGGGATAGGTAAAGATCAGGAGTTCTGTTTTTGGCATGTTAGTTTTGAGATGGTTATGAGATATCCAAGTAGGTATGTCATGTAGGAAGTTGGATATACAAGTATAGAGTTTAGCAGAGAAATTTAGGCATGAGACATACATCTGGTAGTAGTATTTAAATCCATGAGACTGGATCAAATCCCCAAGAAAATGAGGATAAATAAAGAAAAAGGTCCAAAGACTAAGCCTAAGACCTTCCAAAGTCAAGAAGTCAGAAGATAATAATGGAACAAGCAGAGGAGACTGAGAAAGAGTAGCCAGTAAAGTATGAACAAAACTGAGAAAGGTAGACTGTGTTGTCCTAGAAGCTAAGTGAAGAAAGTGTTTCCAAGAGGAAGTGGTGATCAATGGTGGAAAATATTGCTAATAGAACAAGTAAAATGAGGACTGAGAATTGAACATTGAATTAAAAACAAACAAGTCATAATGACCTTGAGAAGTGCAGTCAAATAAAATGGTGGGGGAGAAAGCCTGACTGGAGCAGGTTCAAGAAAGAATGGGAAGAAATGAATAGGAGACAGTGTAAACAACTCCATGAATTCTTACATAAAGGGGAGACAGGAAATATGGGATTGTAAGTGGGGTAAACAAAAGACCACTTTAAACTGAGAGGACTAGTGCCATGTCTTTATGCTGAAGAAATTTATCCAGAAGAAAAGCAAAAACACCTGAGGGAGAAGGGAGGCATGCTAGAATGATGTCTTTTAGTAGGTAAGAGAGAAGGCTAATGCAGAGTTGGAAGGGTTGGCATTGGATAGACAGAAGCAATGAGAGTTTATCTTTAGTTACAGAATAGAAGGCAGAGAAAATGGGTTCACACAAATGTCTATGGGTAGATGTTTTGGGAGAAGTCTGCAGAAGTTTTCTTCTGACTGTTTCAGTTTTCTCAATGAAGTAAAAAATATGAACACTGACAGAGAAGTTGAGAGAGGAGGTGTTAAGTGTTTTAGGAGAGAGGAGAATGTGTGAAATAGTCATCTGGGAGAGTGGGTGCACAAACTGGACCAGGGAGAAGTAATGGGATTGTTAGGTGGCACTAAGGGC
This sequence comes from Propithecus coquereli, assembly GCF_000956105.1. NCBI lineage: Eukaryota > Metazoa > Chordata > Mammalia > Primates > Indriidae > Propithecus > Propithecus coquereli. The sequence continues at coordinate 9,214,215 of NW_012156284.1, forward strand.
CCATTTGCAGTTGATGAAGCCAATCCACAAGGCTGTGTGTTTTCTCCAGTCACATTCAGTTGTACAGGTGAATGTCCAGAGAAGGCTGAGTTGGATTTAGCCAGGATTGTGGTTTTGTTAAATGAGAGCAAGTGATTAGAGGGTATATTTTTAAAAAGATCAATATAATGACTGACCATGTAATTTAAACTGGGAAGGAAGGAGGAGAGGATATGAGATAGGTAAGGGACAGTGAACCGTAGTGGAGCATATCATGGATAATCTCCTAACTCCATCCTCAGCACTCAGAAGGAGAACTGAAAAAAGAGAAGAGGGGTCCAATAAATCATGGGAGTTTTATTAATACCCTTTAACTTTTAGAGAAATGGAATTAGGAAATACATAGGTCCCCATGGGACCTCAGCAATGGCAGGAAGATCCATCAGGATTCATGATCTTTTCTAAAGGAATGTGTTGAGTTGAGGAAATGAATCAAAGCCCACACAAGGGAAATACAGTGCTTCCTAGGTAGAGGGGTCCTAATATGTTTAACAGGACCTTAGAAGAGAAAGTCCTCAACATGGGTTTTTCTGCAAATACCCAAGCAGCACCCACCGAACTCTCCACACATAGCACCAATTCACCTGACAGAACTATCCTCCAGCGCTGAGACTACAGAGACAATACCCAGAACTCACATAATTATATTATATCTTACTATCTAAAGGCAGTGTTCAAGACTGTTGGGAACCGCTGCTTTATGTAGGACTCAGGTTTTTTCTGTTATTATTCATACATCCCCTCAGCACTATTAACATTTTGGGCTGGATATGTTGAAGGTTCTGTGCATTGTAGGATATTTAGCAGCATCCTTGGCCTCTACCCACTAGAGGACAGTATGTTATATGGTCACATCTAATGGCATTGGAGGATGGAATGCAGCTAAGCAACTATGTGCTTGGTCACAATTCCATTGCTTTGGAAGAAAGGGGAAATGGATTTTGGTGGGCAGCTAGCAGTCTCTTCCACCAGATGTGTGATGCTATTAAAAGACACACTTAGATTGGAAAGCAAAAAATGTCTATTTATATGCCATTTATATGAAAAGCTTGAAAATTAAGGGATGGAAAAATGTTAATGAAAAAAAGCATATATAATAATCAATATCAGACAGAATAGCAGTCAAGAACAAAAATAAAATTTAAAGGACTAGCAGGGATATTTCATATTAATGGAAACAGTAATTTGCCAAAACCTTATTGTGCTCAGGAAATCTTAAGTACCTGACACTTAAGCCCCAAAATATAAAACAGTGACAAGTAGTAGTGGATAAATTACTAATCTTACCTGGAGAAAAGCACATGTCTCCCTGAAACTGATAGATTAAGTATATTAGAAGTGGTTACGAATATAGAGGATTCAAATGGCATATCTAATTTGCATTATCTTTATCTCTGCATCCTTCTAGTAGCTGCCAGAGAGGCTTTCACGTAGTTGGTTCCCTGCAAGTATTTGTTGATTTAAATACACAGGGTTTACACCGTAGCAGTCTTTTAGAAGTTTGGAATAGGACTATTAAAAGCTATCCAAATTTACATAAAAATTGAAGGGACTCAGAATAGCCAAAACAATCTTGGGGGGAAAAAAGCAAATAACACAGTTACAGTTCACACCCACTACAGATAATAACCAGTATTGGCGAGGATGTGAGGAAATTAAAACCCTCATACATTGCTGGATTAACTTTGAAAATATGCTAAATGAAAGGTGCCAGTCACAAAGGACCACACACATCACATATCACATTTTGTGATACCATTTATATGAAATATTCAGAATAGATATATCTAGAGACAGAAAGTAGATTAGTGGTTGCCAGGGCCTTGGAGTGTGTGTGTGTGTGTGTATGTGTGTGTGTGTGTGCTGGATATACCTCTAAGGGGTGTAGGGTTTCTTTTTGGAGTAATGAAAATGTTCTATAATTGGTGGTGATGGTTGCAAACTCTGTAAATATATTAAAAATGATTGCATTGTGTACTTTCAATGCATAAATTGTATATGAATTACATCTCATAAAAGCTGAAAAGCTTTCCATTGTTAAAAATAACATATGAATTCAGTAAAGTTGCAGTATACAAAATCAACATATGGAAAACAGTAGTGGTTCTGTATACCAGTCAATTATGTGAAAAAGAAATAAAGAAAACAATCCCACTTACAAAAGCTATAAAAAAATAAATACTTAGGAATAAATTAACCAAAGAGGTGAAAGACCTGTACACTGAAAACTATAAAATATTGATAAAGGAAATTGAAGAAGAGACAATTAAATGGAAACATATTCTGTGTTCATGAATTGGAAGAATCAATATTTTAAAAATGTCCTGAACAGAAACTTTTCAAGAAGATAGACTAATGGCTAAATAAACATATGAAAAAATGCTCAACATCTCTAATCATCAG
>NW_012156284.1:9218026-9222025 GCF_000956105.1 Propithecus coquereli
ATGGACACGCTTAAAGCTCGGACTTGGGGGGACGGGGGGCAAGGGCAACATATGTAACCTAAACATCTGTACCCCCACAATATACTGAAATAAAAAAAAGAAAAAAAAATAAAATGTCCATACTACCCAAAGTTATCTACAGAGTGAAAGCAATCCCTATCAAAATTCCAATGATATTTTTCACAAAAATAGAAGAATCCTAAAATTTATAGGGAATCACAAAAGACTCCAAATATCCAAAGCAATAAAGCAAAAAGAACAAAGCTAGAGGTATCACACCACATGACTTTAAAATATACTACAAAGCTATGGTAATCAACACAGCTTGGTGCTGGCATAAAAACAGACACATAGAGCTATGGAACAGAATAGATAGACCCCATATAAATCCATGCATTTATGGTCAATTGATTTTTGACAAAGATGTCAAAAATACACAATGAGGAAAGGACAGTCTCTTTAATAAATGGTATTAGAAAAACTGGATATCCACATCCAGAAGAATAAAATTAGACCCTCATCTCACACCATATACAAAGATCAACTCAAAATGAATTAAATACATAAATAAGACATGAAACTGTGAAGAAGAGAATAGGGGGAAAGCTCCATGACATTGGTCTAGGCAATGATTTTTTAGATAGGGCCCCAAAAGCACAGACAACGAAACCAAAAATAGACAAATGGGATTACATCAAACTTAAAGGCTTCTGCACAGCAAATGAAACAATCAACAAAATGAGGAGACAACTTATAGAAAAATATTTGCAAACCATATATCTGATCAGGGGTTAATATTCAAAATATATAAGGAACTCAAACTACTCAAAAGCAAGAAAACATGTAATACAATTTAAAAGTGGGCAAAGGACAGGAATAGACATTTCTCAAAAGAAGACATACAAATGGCCAACAGGTACATGAAAAAATGTTGAAAATCACTAATTATCAGGGAAATACAAATTAAAACCACAATGGGATATCTCTTCGCACCTGTTAAAAGGATGTAGAGAAAGGGAACACTTGTATACTATTGATGGGAATGTAAATTAGTACAGCCATTATAGAAAACAGTGTGCAGATTTGTCAAAAAAATATAAATAGAACTACTATATGATCTAGTAATTCCACTTGTGAGTATATATTCAAAGGAAAAGAAACCAGTATGTTGAAGAGCTGTCTGCACTCCCATGTTCAATGCAGCATTGTTTACGATAGCCGAGATATAGAATCAATCCACCTAAGTGTCCCTCAGTGGATCAATGGATAAAGAAAATGTGGTATATATATATGCAATAGAATAGTATTCGGCCTTAAAAGAGAAGAATATCCTTTCATTTGAGATAACATGGTTGAACTTGGAAGACATTATGTTAAGTGAAATAAGCCAGGCACAGAAAGACAAATACTGCATGATCTTACTTGTATGTGGAATCTAAAAAATTTAAACTCATGGAAGCAGAGAGTAGAATAGTGGTTACCAGAAGCTTGGGGTGGAGGGATTAGGAAGGTGTCAGTCAAAGGACACAAAATTTTAGTTAGGAGGAGTAAGTTCAAGAGATCTATTGTAAATCATGGTGACTACAGTCAACAATATATTGTATACATGAAAATTGCTAGAAGACTAGAGTTAAAGTGTTCTTATTATAAAAAAATTATGAAGTACTTCATATATAACTGTCTTGATTTAGCCATTCCACAATGTATGCATGTGTTAAAGCATCATGTTTTACACCATAAATATACACATTTTTATTTGTAAATTAAAAAAATAAATTAAAAAATCTTTTCATGGCTTAATTCAGAATGGTGGCTAGTGTTTGGGCAAAATGGGTGTGCACATTCATGGGAGAAGGAAAAATATATCGTGTTTCTTGGCAGCTGAGGACTTGTAGCAGCCCTCACACCATACTGTGCATTCAGTCAGCCAGATGATAGCTATTTTCATATTCTTATTTTACTAAATCACACTTCAGGGCCATGTATTTGCCTTTCGTCTCTATTTTTTATTTATTTATTGCTTTGAGACAGGGTCTCACTCTGTTGCCCAGGCTAAAGTGCACTGGCTTCATCATAGCTCACAGCAAGCTCTAACTCCTGGGCTCAAGCAATCCTTCTGCTTTAGCCTCCCAAGTAGCTGGGACTACAGGCATGCATCACCATGCCCTGATAATTTTTCTATTTTTTATAGAGACAGTGTCTTGCTTTTGCTCAGGCTGCTCTTGAACTTCTGGGCTCAAGTGATACTCCCACCTTGGCCTCCCAAAATGCTAGGATTACAGGCATGAGTCACTGCACCTAGCCTTGTTTTTTGTCTTTAAATCTGGACTTAAATCAGGAACTCTCCCACTGTAATCTTAGGCAAGTTGCTTAACATATCTGTGCCTCAGTTTCCTCATCTGTAAAATGGGACACATATGGCACCTACTACATATGATTGCTCTGAAAACTAAATAAGTTAATACATGTAAAGAGCTTATAATACTGTCTGACATACCACAGGACATTTGTCAAGTAGTGTTGCTGCCACTATTATTATTACTAGTCAAATCTAATTACAGCACTATAAAAATTTTTTGTTCATGAGAATGACTGTAACTCTTTTTTTTTCTGTTACTCACATATTTATTTATTGCTTTAATTATTTTTCTTTTAGAGGAAATGGCACAACCTTTTGAAATGTATAGGTTAAGATTTGTTGTGACAAGTATTCTTTATTTAAATGTGGAGGATCTCTGAAATTATTCAAAAGTTTTTAAAGTATGTCTGATTATTGAGTATTTAAATATGAGTGTGTAGTTTTTTTTTTCCATAAATCATTAATTGTGTTAATTTAAGTGTGCCTGAAACTATACAGTGGATATTGGAATGATTTCTATCAAACTGTGGTTAAATAGTTAAGTTTGGGTTTTAAAGGGTTCACATCTGCTTATATGGAAAATGTACCATTGTGAATGTTTCCTTTCTAGATACTGCTGGGTAATTAAGATGTTAGCATTAACAATTACAAAGAGCCTAAATTTTTCATTTTTTAGGTTGATGACAAAAGAAGAGTTTGCCATCATATACACCCATTCCCTTAGGAATTACATCTGCTGGCATATTAGTTTGCTCTGAGATGGTAGATGCATCCAAACTTGCTATTAGATAAAAAACAAAGATTCTGATCTCTCCCATGAAATCTCAGTCCCTTCCAATCAGATAAACCACCATGACTCAGACTTGAATGGCAAAAGCCATGGCCTAATCATTCATTACTTCATCATTTCACTTTTGTTTGAGGGGGAAATTTGGTCTCAGGTGGAAAAGGATACCATAACCTAGTTACTTGAAAGAAGAATTATTCTAAGGCTCTGGGGTTGCTTCATCCTCACCCATCCTCCAGATTTAAACTGAGACAAGAGAGTTCTATGCAAGGCAGAATAGGTGGGTGAAAAGTGCCGGGCCTTGATGCTTAGAAAATGACAGTATATATTTCAACTCTCCCTATGACTTGCTTTATCAACTTGGGCATAAGACTTAGTGTCTCTGGTAGTGCATCTTATATGAATTCAGCTTCTTAATTCATAAAATGAGATAAAGTCCTTTTTTTTTTGTCTACCTCATAAGGTTATTTTAAGGTCCAAGTGAGGTATTAGACCAAGATGTGCTTTTGAACTATAATATTCATTGGAAACATAAGATGTTGTTGTACCACTATCTACACATTCATTCATTTAACAGATGTATATATATATATATATATGTGTATGTGTATGTATGTGTGTGTGTGTGTGTGTATGTGTATTGTACTGACTATATAATGGACACTCTTCTAGGTCCTGAGATATAGTAGTGAAAACAAGACTTCTTCCTTAATGGAGCTTCTATTCCAGTAGGTAGAAAAAAGACAATAAACAAATATTTATGCCCGAAGGATGGACATATTTGAAACACGGACTTGTGGGGGGACCAAGGGCAACACACGTAACCTAAACATCTGTACGACCATAATATGCT
>NW_012156284.1:9223220-9227160 GCF_000956105.1 Propithecus coquereli
TTTGAGAATGTGCAGTTGGTCAGTTATTTTATTTAAATTTTTATTTTGATAAAAATTAAAAAATACAAAAATATTGCAAGAACAGTACAAGGAACTACCCTGTACCACGTACCATGTACCCTTTACCCAGGTTCATCAACTATTTACATTTTGCCCCATTTGTACTTGGTCTTGCACTCTCTTTCCCTGTACAGTCATGTGTCACTTAACGATAGGATATATTCTGAGACATGCATTGTTAGGCAATTTTGTCATCGTGTGAACACCATAGAGTAGACTAACACAAACCTAAGTGGTGTAGCCTGCTACACGCATAGGATACTTGGTAGCTTAGTGCTCCTAGGCCACAAACCTGTTCAGCATATTACTATACTGAAGAGTATAGGCAATTTTAACACAATGGTAAGTATTTGTGTATCTCAGCATAGAAAAGGTACAGTAAAAATACAGTATTATAATCTTATGAAACCAATAATGTATATGCTATTTGTCATTGACCAAAATGCCATTATGTGGTGCATGAATGTGTACAAATACATATGCACACATGCACACACACACACGTGTGTGTGCATTTTTTTGATGAATCATTTAACAGTAAGTTAGAAACATGATATCTCAATTACTTAAATGTGTATTTGCTAACAGGGATATTCTCTTACATAAATACGGCATAATTACCAAAATCAGGAAATTTAACATCGATACAATTCTATTATTCAATTCATAATCCATTTTCAAGTTTAGCTAGTTATCCTAATGATGTCATGCATAGCTAATATTTTCCTTCATCCAGGATATAATTCAGAATTATGTATTGTGCTTAGTTATCATGTTAATTTAATCTCCTTTATTCTGGAATAGTTCTTCAGCCTTTCTTTACTTTTCTGATCTTGACATTATTGAAGAATATAGGCTATTATTTTGTAGTTTGTCCCTCAATATGAGTTTCTCTGATGTTTCTTCATAATTAGATTTAGGTTATATATATTTTTGGCAGCGATACCACAAAAGTGATATATCTTTCTCAGTGCATCATATCATGTTGATTCTAATGTAAATGGAATTGTCTTTTTAAATTTTATTTTACAGTTGTTTACTTGTGGGATACAAAATATAATTGATTTTTATATATCAATGTCATATTCTAATGCTTTATTAGATTCACTTATTAGTTATAGTAATTGTTTTAGAAATTCTTTATGATTTTGCATGTAAACAATGATGTCAAATTCAGATAGAGATTAATTTCTTCCTTTCTATCTTTATGCCATTTTTTCTTGCCATATTAGATCATCTAGTACAATGTTGAATAAAAATGGCAAAAATGAACATCCTCACCTATTACTGAAGACAGGGTGATATGTTCAGCATTTTAGCATTTAGTGTAATATGAGCTGTAATATTTTTGAAGATATAATTTATAAGGTCAAGAAAGTGTCTTTCAATTCCTGGTTTTCTGGGCGTTGTTATCATAAAAGGGTATTGAATTTTGTCAAGATATTTTCTGTATCTATTGAGATAAACACATGGGTCTTATTTTTAATCAATTAAAGTGTTAGTCAACACTGATTGGATTTTTCTTAATGTTAATATAAGCTTGCATTAATGAGATAAACCCCTCGTTATCCTTACATATTATCCTTTTTATGTCTTAACTGAAGTATTTTTGACAGTATTTTGTTATCTAAATTGTGATACAAAATTTTTGTGTCTGTCTTTATCAGGGATATTGAAACATAACTTTCTTTTCTTGTAATGTTTGGCTGGTTTTTGTATCAGGGATATAGGCTTTGGGATCCAGGTTAGAAGTTGGAAACCCTGATTATGATGGCCCAAACTGACAAGAGCCACTTTAAGAAGGCAGGCCTATGTCCTGGAGGCAGGCTCTCCAAACATAGTACTGATTGCAGACCGAAAGCAGCCCCTTCCCTCTATAGATTGAGCTCCAGCCTTGCTTGGCCATAGTCCTGCAACTAGCCCCATTAGCCAAGGGACCTGGGAGGGGCCACCCTCATCTGTGCCCTTGTAACAAGCTTGCCAACCTTAGCCCTAACTGCAGATCCTGAAGTAGCCCTTTGACCTCGTGCCATCCTGCTCTGCTGTGGTCAGTCCCAACCCAACAGTACCTGGTAGGAAACATGCCCATCCATGTCCATGGTAACAGGACTGTTAGCCTTGACAAGACTGCAGTCTCTGAAGAACCTGAATAGATAATTTCAAAAGAAGGTACATAAATGACCAACAGATATATGAAAAGGGGCTCAATCAACATCACTAATCATCAGGGAAATGCAAATCAAAACAACAATGAGATATCATCTCACATCTGGAAAAAGTAGATCTGCCATGTGATCCAGCAATCCCACTTCTGGGTATATATCCAAAAGAATTGATATCAGGATCTCAAAGAGATATTTACAGCCCCATATTCATTGCAGCATTATTCACAATAGCCAAGATATGGAAACAATTTAAGCATGTGTTGATAATGGAAAAAGAAAATGTGGTGTTATATGTATATTTATATATGCACACACACAGTGAAATATTATTAAGCCTTAAAAAGGAAGGAAATCTTTCCATTGGTGACAATATGAATGGACCTGGAGGGCATTATGCAAAGTGAAATAAGCCAGGCACAGAAAGACAAATACTACCTGATCTTACTTATGTGCAGGATCTAAAAATTGGTGAACTTATAAAAGCAGAAAATAGAATAGTGGTTGCCAGGAGCTGGCGATGGTGGTGGGGGAAAGGGGAGATGTTGGTCAAAGGTTACAAAGGTTCATTTATGCAGGATGAATATGTTCTGGAGATCTAATGTATTGCATTTTGACTGTATTTTACAATGGTGTATTGTCTAAATTGGCTAAGCAAATTGATCTTAAGCGTTCTCACCACACACACAAATCATAACTATGCGAGGCCATTAATATGTTAATTAGCTCAATTATGGCTATCATTTCACAAAGTATGCATATATAGAAGCATCATGTTGTATATCTTAAATACATGTAATTTTTATTTTTCAAATACACTTCAACAAAGCTAGAAAAATTCAAAGAAAAAAGACCATGTTATCTGCAAACAGAAACAATTGTACTTGTTACTTTCCACTTTGGATGCCTTTTATTTCTTTTTCTTGCCTAATTGCTTGGTTAGGACTTCCAGTACTATGTTAAATAGAAGTGGCAAGAGTGAATATCCTTGCTTTGTTCCTGATCTTGAGAAAGAGCTTTCAGTTTTTTACTGTTGAATATGATGTTAGCTGTGTCCTTTTCATCTGTGAATTTTATTTTGTTGAGGTTATTTCCTTCTATTCCTAACTTGTTAAGAGTTTTTAATCATGAAATGGTGTTGAGTTTTATCAAATGTTTTTTCTGCATTTATTGAGAAGATTATGTGATTTTTATCCTTCATTGTGTTAATGTAGTGTATCACATTAATTGATCTCATATGTTGAACCATCCCTGCATTCCAGGGATAAATTTGATAAATTCCACGTGGTCATGCCATATTGTCCTTTTAATATGCTGTTGAATTTTATTTGCTAATATTTTGTTGATTATTTTTTGTATCTTCTCTGTTCATCTGGAATATTGGCCTGTATTTTTCTTGTGATATATTTTTCTGGCTTTGGTATCAGGGTAATGGTTGTCTTATTAAATGGCTTGGAAGTATTAATTTTTCTTCAATTTTTTTGAAAGGTTTTAGAAGGATTACTGTTAATTTTTCTTATAAATGTTTGCTAAAATTCACCAGTCCAGACATCTAATCCGGGGCTTTTCCTTCTTAGAATATTTTTGATCACCTAATTCAATCTCCTTAGAGGTTATAGGTCTGTTCTGTCTTTCTATTACTTTTTTTTTTTTATTTCAGCATATTATGGGGGTACAGATGTTTAGGTTACGTGTGTTGCCCTTGGATCCCCCCCCCC
>NW_012156284.1:9227210-9228354 GCF_000956105.1 Propithecus coquereli
GACTTGGGTGGGGACCAAGGGCAACATACGTAACCTAAACATCTGTACCCCCATAATATGCTGAAATAAAAGAAAAAAATATTTATGGTATTTCAGGTAGTGATAAGAGGTATGAAGAAAAATAAAACAGGGTAAGGAAGATAGAGAAAGCTGGATGATAAGACATGGGGACTATTTTAGGTAGGGTATGTGGAATTCAAGGGACCCCCATAATACCAGTTGAGAAATTAAAAAAAAAAAAGTAAGGCATAGGGAAGGTAAAAGACAAGGGAATAGAAGAGTCTCTCAAAAATTGATCACAGCACAATCTTATCTCCGTGCCAGATTAGGAAAAATCATTACACATATACATGCACACACCGAGCCTTTCTCCTCAAAATTAGTTTAGTGTGCTTAGTAATTTTCTGCCTGCTTTCCCAAAGACAAGGAATAATTCCATGGTTAACAAACGCACAGGAGGAAATTCAGGATTATAGAGTGATGCTCATCTGAGGGTTCCGAGGTTGCAAAAAGAATTCTATGATGTCTCAGTGGTAATGAGCAATATCACTCAATGAGTAAACAGAGTTACAGCTGTGTATTGCAGCAGAGAATATATGACGAAATATATTTTAGTGATTGATACTCTAGAATTGCCAGTTGGGAGGGCCTATTTTTGCAATCAGTGGAAGTGAGAAACCCAAATGACAAGATATCAGTTGGTCTTTTGTCAAACAAATAAAGTAAGGAGGTGATTCTCTCCAGCAAAAAATGGATGAAACCAGTAGGATGTATTAAAACAAGCAACATAGACAATGCCTCCTGGGAGAGTTACTTGGGCTTTAGAGCCAATGTAGTATAGAGTATTGCACAGAGGATATGCTTGGGAAATATTTCAGGAAAGAGTGAGGTCCAGAATCTCCTTGAGCAGACTGTTCTTTAAGGATTTGGCTCTAGGAAAGCTAGTTTATGGCACCAAAGCTTGGACTGTGAGTTAGAAAATCAGTCTATTAATTTATAATGGAAATATAACTGTTGAATGATCAATCATATTCACATCAGTCCTTTAACTCCTGAGCAAGGAAAACTATAGTAGGAACACCCTTATCTGATGCTTTGAGAATGTGCAGTTGGTCAGTTATTTTATTTAAATTTTTATTTTGAT
>NW_012156284.1:9239120-9249745 GCF_000956105.1 Propithecus coquereli
GTGCCAGTACCAAGCTGTTTTAATCACTACAGCCTGGTAGTACAGCTTAAAGTCAGGGCAGCTGTCCCGCGCTGCCTTTCCCCTTTGTCCCAACTCTCCGGTAATTTGCGAGTGTTTTTTGAGTTCACCTGACTCTATCCGCGGGACTGCCTGTCTCTCGCTGCCTCTCTGTAGATTCACGAAGCCAATCCTGCAGGGGAGCGTCTCACTCGCATGTGGGTGTCTGCGTTTTTCACCTCCCACTCTGGGAGCAGAGAGCCAGGAGGTCCCCCCTAATCGGCCATCTTCCCCGACCTCCTGTCTTTCTATTTCTTCATGACTCAGTCTTGGTAGGTTGTATGTTTCTAGGAATTTATTTTTCTCAGTTATCCAGTTTGTGTATTCATGAAATTGTTCATTGTAGTCTCTTACGTTCCTTTTTATTTCTATGGCATTAATTGTGATGTCTGTTTTTTTTTCTGATTTTATTTTTTTAACCTTTTTTTCTTAGTATAGCTAAACGTTTTTCAATTTTGTTTATCTTTTCAAAGAACCAACTATTAATTTTGTTAGTTTTTCTATCTCTATTTTGTTTATTTATGCTCTAATTTTATTATTTCCTTTCTTTTGCTAATTTTGGGCTTAGTTCCTTTTTCCTAGTTATTTCAGGCACAAAGTTAGCTTGTTTATTGCACATCTTTCTTCTCTTTTAAGGTAGGCATATATTGCTATAAGCTCCCCTCTCCTAGCACTGCTTTACCTGCATCCTATAAGTTTTGGTATGTTATGTTTTCATTTTCATTTGTCTTGAGATACTTTCCAATTTTTCTTTGATTTCTTTGATCAATTGTTGTTTAAGGGCTTAACTTCCATGCCTTTGTGAATTTTATCATTTTCCTTTTCTTATTAATTTGTAGTTTTATTCCATTGCAGTTGGAAAAGAAATTTGACTTGTTTTGTAACCTAACATGTGATCTTTCCTGAAGAATGTTCAATGCACATTTGAGAAGAATGTATATTCTGCTGATTTTGGGTGGAGTGTTCTGTATATATTTGTTAGATCAATTTGGTCTATAGTGTTGTTCAAGTCTGCTGTTTCTTTATTTTATGTTTGGTTGTTCCATCTATTATTGAAAGTGGGATATTAAAGTTTTTAATTCATGTTTGTATTGCCTTATGTTTCCTCCTCCCTTCAGATCTGTCAATGTTGGCTTTATATGTTTAGGTAATCTGATGTTGGGTGCGTATACATTTATAATTGGTATATCTTCCTGGTGACTTGTTGCTTTTATCATTATATAATGTCCTTCTTTGTCTCTTGTGACAGTTTTTGACTTAAAGTCTATTTTGTCTGATGTAAGTGTAGCTACCCCTCCTTCTGTTTTGCTTTTCATTTGTGTGGAATATCTTTTTTCCATTCTTTCAATTTCAGCCAGTGTGTGTCCTTAAATCTAAAGTGAGTTTCTTGTAGAGAGCATGTAGTTGAATCTTAATTTTTATCCATTCAGCCACTCTATTTCTTTTGAAAGGAAAGTTTAATCCATTTTGATTAAAGTAATTATTGATACGAAAGGGTTTACTGTTGTCATTTTGTTAATTATTTTCTGTCTGTCATGTAATTCTTTTCTCTCTTTCTCTCTCTTTGTTTATTCCTTTGGGTTTCTTTGATTTTTTATTAATATGCTTTGATTCCTTTCTCCTTTTCTTTTGTGTAACTTGCATAGGTTATTTGTGTTTTCTATGAGACTTATACAATGTACCTTATAGGTATACCAGTCTATGTTAAGCTGATAACAACTTCAATCTCACACAAAAAGTCCAAACTGTTATTTTCCCCCTTCACTGTATGTTATTTATGTAATAATTTATATCACTTATATTGTGTGTCCATTAATGTTTTATTTTGATTATTGTTATTTTTAATATATTTTTTAACTTTTATACTAGAATTTAAAGTGATTTGCCTGCCACCATCACAGTAATAGTACTCTGTATTTGTCTATATGTTTTCCATTACCAACAAATTTTGTTTTCTTATGCTATCATGTTGCATTTTAGTGTCCTTTTGTTTACTTCAATAACTTCCTTTAGCATGTCTTATAAGGCAGGTCTAGTGGTGATGAATTCCCTCAGCTTATTATTTTTTGTTTTTGAGAAAGTCTTATTTCTCCTTCATTTTTGCTGGGTAGCATTTTTTTCTATCGGCACTTTGAATATATCATCCTACTTTCTTTTGACCTGCAAGGTTTCTGCTGAAAAATCTGATTGTAGTCTTATGAAGGGTCCTTTCACATGGCAACTCATTTTTTTATCTTGCTGCTTTCAAAATTCTCTTTGTCTTTGACTTTTGATAATTTGATTATAATGTGTCTCAGTATGGATTTCTTGGGTTCATCTTATTTAATGTCTGGATGCTCATTTCCTTCCCCAGATTGGGAAGTTTTAAGCCATTATTTTTTAGAATGAGCTTTCTGATTGTTTTCCTCTTCTCTTTCTGAGACTCCCATAATGCACAAATTGGTGTCTTGATGGTGTCTCATAAGTCTTTTAAACTTTGTTTATTCTTTTTCATTCTTTTATTGTTTTGCTTCTCTGGATAATTTCAAACGACCTATTATTTTCAAGTTTGCTGATTCTTTATTCTGCTTTCTCTAATCTTCTGTTGAGTCCCTCTCTTAAATTTTCATTGTAATTATTATATACTTCAATTCCAGGATTTCTGTTTGGTTCTTTTTTTTCTATATTTTGCATCTCATTGTTGAAATTTTCACTGTCTCCATGCATTGTTCTCCTGAGCCCATTAGCATTTTTATGATAGTTATTCTGAATTCTCCCTCAGATTATTCATATATTCTATTTCATTAAAGTCTATTTCTGGAATTTTATTTTGTTAATTGTTTGGATCATGTTTCTCTATGTCTTTGTTTTCCTTGACTCTTTTTATTGATATCTAGGAATTGGAAAAAAACTGCACCCTTTCAGAGTCCCTCATGAATTGTCCCTTATACAGGAAAAGATCTTTAGCAATTAACCTGGCTGGAATTTCTGTGATCCTCTCAAACCTTTTTGCTAGTTCAAATTACAATTTTTGCTCTTAGTGATCCCAGGCAGGCATCTATGGTATGCCAGGTCCTATCAATACTACAAGACAGGTGATACATAAGCCAGTCCCTTGGGCAATACCCAGAAAAGTTGGAATGTTTGATGCATGGTCCAACTCTTTCCCTCTTTAGGGATAAGCTCGAAGCTGAATTTATTTTCTCCTCTTGTGTTCTCTGCATTGATACAGAGTAAGGAGCTTTGATCAGTGCCCACACACAAGTTCAAACTACCACCTTTGTTCTCTCTATCCCTAATGGTCTAGTGTATACTGGATTCCACGAGCATGCTGATACAGGTGACATAGAAGCTGGTCCCTTGGGCAGCACCCAAAAAATTGGGTCATTGGATGTATGGTCTAGCTCTCTCCTTCCTCAGAGAGAAACTGAAAGCTGGAGATTTTTTCTGATCATATGATGCTTTGCCAGGAGTAGGGATTATGGCAAGAGGGTATCTCCAATTTTCCTACTGGTTTCTATGTGGCTACTTTTTCACTCAACCAGGGAGCAAGAGCCTCTCAACTAGTTTCTGGATTTCTCACAAAGGGAATTGATTGGTGTATTGCTGTTGAATTGATGTATTCATGGGGGAGAAGGAAAGTCCAGGGCTTCTGTTGACATCACACCTGGCCTTCACTTTTTTTTTTTTTTTTTGAGACAAAGTCTCACTGTGTTACCCGGGCTAGAGTGCCGTGGCGTCAGCCTAGCTCACAGCAACCTCAAACTCCTGGGCTCAAGCAATCCTACTGCCTCAGCCTCCCGAGTAGCTGGGACTATAGGCATGTGCCACCATGCCCGGCTAATTTTTTCTATATAGATTTTTAGTTGTCCAAATAATTTCTTTCTATTTTTTTAGTAGAGACGGGGTCTCGCTCTTGCTCAGGCTGGTCTCGAATTCCTGACCTTGAGCGATCCACCCGCCTCGGCCTCCCAGAGAGCTAGGATTACAGGCGTGAGCCACCGTGCCCGGCCTGGCCTTCACTTTTGAAAGATACTTTTCTAGATATAGAAATTTGAATGAATTTTTTTGTTTTCTTCATCACTTTGAACATTCTTTTCTTGTCATCTGGCTTCCATTGTTCCTTTGAGAATTCAGGTATCATTTGCATTGTAGTTCTCCTATATATCATGTGTTATTTTCCTCTCCTTGTTTTCAAGATTCTCTTCATCTTTGGTTTTCATCAGTTTGACTAAGATGTACTTAGGTGTGATTTGATTAGTTAATTTTTAAATGACAGTTGTTGGGGGTAGTTAAAATGTTCATGTACAAATTCTCATATATTAATTTAAAACAAAGTACCATATTAATACATCGTTCATCAATATTTAACATAGGGCTGAGGCTTTTGTCCCTGCATTAATCATACCTTCTCTAATATTTATAGTTTCTGTTTCTTTAAACTGGGTAATGAAGTTAATTATGACAGTACAATGCCATCTGAGTACAGAATCCTTCTAGGCTTTTACCATTTTCCCCATTGCTTCACAAATGTCTTGCTCATATCTAATTTAACAGTGACTTACATTTATAAAGTCTTTCTGAAATATTCAGCTTAACTTTTAAACAAAGAACACCTCACCTTTTTCTCAACTTCTATTTAATTGGTTTAATCAATACTTTAATTAAAACTGGTGATTCTGATAACAAGTAAAATTTGAATAAGCATATTTGGGAATAGGTTGAATTTATACTCAGCATGCACATAGCCTAATGTTGGAAGCACAGTGGGGTGAATATACCAGACCTAGTTTATTATACCTGAGGATTTAGCATGCCATGGCTATTGGACAGGATATTTTACAAATGGAATGAAGTATTTGGTTAATTTTTAAATGTAATTTAAATGGAGATCATTTAAGAGATATTCTATTTTACTTAGAAAAGTTTATAAGAGTGGAAGGATGCATGATTAAAACGGAGGCACATCAAGTGGATTTGGAAAATCCTAAAGTGTATTTTCAACCAGCTGTTGTGACCTGATAAATTACCCTTTTACGTTGTAGTGATATTTACACCTCCCAGGCCATATGGATACTTAAGGCACCAAGATGTTGAAGACATTCAGTCCCATTGATTAGATCAAGGGTTTGGCCTGAAATTGAAGACAAGGGAGATAAACACCATGAATAACTAGGAACTGTGGAAGAAAAAAATAAAGTGAAATTGCATCATGTGGAGCTTTATGAGTTTGAAGAAATACCTCTGAGACTAACACAGATGGTGGAAAAGTGTGGGAAGGGAATGGTATAGGCGAGGCTTCAGGTTCCCTGCACCTGCTAAACCAGATCAGCTATGATTTTATCTATTTGTCTTTTGGGCTTCTGCTTAAAACTTCACTGAAGAAGAATTATGGCTTTAAAAAGTTTTGAAAACCTTGTGAGGAAGAACAGAAATGGAAGAAGGTTTCCAGCGATCTACAAGCTAGAAGTTTGTAGTGTCCATTTCCAATGTATAGAGAATGGATCATGACCAAAATGACCTTAAGGATTTTGTACATGGAGTTAAAATTATCTCCTAGGTTTTGCTGAGGTAGGTAGAGTGAGATTCATGACTGGAATACTGTAATCAGTTGCATGTACTATATCTAAAAATACTCATCTGATGGGGGTTAAAAGTTGCAAGATACTGTACCCCACAAGCTAAAGCCATAGAACTAAGGAAAAACATACTGAAAAGCAGGTGGGTGGTGGTGTTGTTGGGAGAATACTACGGCTGTTTTGAATGATCCTTTTCTAATGTTAAAAAAAAAAATAGAAGAAAAGCAAGATAGAGCAGTGATGGCAAATTTTGACTATATTGGTGATGACTAGAGTTCTCCTCCTACAGCATAGCACCCCAAAATTTCTTGATGCACCCACAGGCAATTTAGCTCCCAAACAGAGGACTTTATATGCTTTAGAATGAGAGAGGCATGGCCATAAGACACAGAACTTGTACTTCTAAAATAGGCAAATACTGGACAAAATAGCTATATGAATTTTTTTTCTTTTTTATTTCAGCATATTACAGGGGAACAAATGTTTAGGTTATATATATTGCCTTTGTCCCATCCGAGTCAGAGCTTCAAGTATGTCCATCCCCCAGACAGTGCGCACTGCACCCATTAGATGTGTATATACCCATCCCCTCCTCCCCCGTCCCATCTGCCTGACACCTGATGAATGTTACTACCATATGCACACTTAAGTGTTGATCAGTTAATACCAGTTTGATGGTGAGTACATGTGGTACTTGTTTTTCCATTCTTGGGATACTTATTTTTAGAACTTACCTCATGATTTCAAGGAACATCATTTTTTGCAGGTGATAGAGCCCTCTCTTTATAATCCTGTGCCAATTTTGGAATCTCTTTTTTCTCATGCTTGGGCCATGGGTTTGGGCTATCTTCCTTCTTATGGATAGGCCCCTTTATTAGAATTCCTTTCCTGTGCATGCTTGAACTCCTCCCCATACACACCACCTTAGAAAAGTTTAGCACAACCATGATAGGGCTAGGGAGAATTATTCTCATTCTCTGGTATGGTTTGTCTGTACTACTCCTGGAAGATTAAGTTAGAAAGCCAGGATTTGGTGCATGGGGAGGTGAGTTGTTCAAGGGAAAGGTACCAAGGCAGAAGATACATGGTCTTTCCCATATCTGAGTAAAGAGAATTCTTAAAGCTTTAGCTCTGCCAATCAGGATAGGAGAGCCCACTTTCAGATTGAGAATCAAAGTTCCAGGTAAGTATAACAATGGGCATTTGCCTTTCGTGTTCTGTCTTGTAGTAGAGTAGTGAGAGACAATAGGACTGAGTCACAGATGCAGTGATCCTCAGCTTGGATACATTTTACTAAAAGAAGTAATGGTAACTGTAAAAGATAGGAACTACCATAGTGTTCATTAACACAAAGAAAGGGAAGCTATGCTCAAAAGCATATCATAGACTGTGATTTCAAAAAGTCTAATAAAATGTCAAGTGTGAGTTCATGGCCAAGACTGTAGGCAGGAAGATAGCTCTAGAAAGATGAGGGGCTCTCAAAAATGAAGCTGATCATTCTCAAATGATTCCAATAAAGCAACTTAAAGGACATGTATTAAAAAAATGTGGCTATGTTCAACAAATGATGTTGGAAAAACTGGCTATCCCCATGCAAAAGAATGAAGTTGGCCGCTTACTTATACCATATATAAAAATTCAAAATAGATCAAAGACCTAAATATAAGACCTAAAACTATAAAACTTTTAGAAGAAAACATGGGGAGAAAATCTTCATAACATCAGATTTGGTAATCATTTCTTGAGTATGACACCAAAAACACAAGCAGCAAAAGTAAAAATAGATAAATTGGACTACATCAAAATTAAAACTTGTACATCAAAGGGCACAATTAACAGAGTGAAAAGGCAACCTGTGGAATGGGAGAAAATACTTGCAAATCTGATAAGGGGTTCATATCCAGAATATAAAGAAACTCCTACAACTCAACAACAAAAAACAAATAACCTAGATGAAAAATGGGCAAAGGACTTAAATAGACATTTCTCTAAAGATATACAAATGGCCAATAAACATATGAAAGAATGCCCAACATCACCAATCATTAGGGAAATGCAAATTAAAACCACAAAGAGATATCACCTCACACACATTAGGATGGCTATTATTAAAAAATGCAGAAAATTACAAGCGCTGATGAGGATGTGGAGAAATTAAAACATTTGTGCACTGTTGGTGGGAATGTAAAATGGTATAGCCAATATGAGAAATAGTATGGCAGTTCCTAAAAAAATTAAAAATAGAACTACCGTATGATCCAGTAAAGCTACTTCTGGGTATATACCCCTCGAAATTGAAAGCAGGGTCTTAAATGCTGCTATGAACATGGGTGCTTTGGTCATCCATGTTCATAGCATGGATTCTATGGTCACTCATGTTCATAGCACAGCACCATGTTCATAGCAGTGTTACAATAGCCAAAAGATGGAAGTAACCAAATGTCCATAGACAGATGAATGGATAAACAAAATGTGGTATATACATACAGTGGAATATTATTCAGCCTTTAAATGGAAGGAATTCTGACCTATGCTACAACATGGATGAACCTTGAGGACATTATGCTAAATGAAATAATCCAGTCACCAAAAGAATAATGCTCTATGGTTACACTTATATGAGGTATTAGAGTAGTCAAATCCATACAAAAAGTAGAATGGCGGTTGCCAGGAGATAGAGGGATAGGGACATGGAGAGTTGTTGTTTAATGGTTACAGAATTTCAGTTTTGTCAAATGAAAAAGTTCTGGAAATCTGTTATACAACAATATTAGTATACTTAACACTACTGAACTGTATTCTTATAAACAGTTAAGATGGTAAATTTTATGTGTATTGTATCACAATTAAAAATTAAAAATATTTAAATGTGACCATGAAATAAACTTTCTGATGATCTTAGTTTTAGGAAAGCCTAGCATGAAAAATGAAAGTACCTGATCATGTTGTATACTATTATAAATGCCAATGAGAAGTTAAGAAAAGGCTGTCAGAAGATTAAAACTTGGATTGAGCCAAGAGTGTCAATAGAAGACAGAGGATGACTAAAGTGCTATCCTCAAAGATGCAATGAGAGAGTGCAACAGATGGACTTAATTTTTAAGGCAAATGGCATGTAAGAGGTGATTCCTAGAAGGCCAATGTACTCAATTTATATTTTACTCCTCTCCCTTTTCTCAAGAGAAATGGCCTTCAACAAATTCAACACCAATTGATAGTGGACTCCTTGTTTTTTCAGGTCATTATAGATATGAAGACAACCGCAAGCATAGGTTGTGATTGTTCTCTGCTTTGCTGCATCTATTCTTTGGCTTGCCACCAACACCACACTGTGGTAGACCCTAGCACAGTATCTGACTAATAGTAGGAGCTCAGCAAATATAAATTCCCTTGTCCAAAATATCTCTGTATACTTGGTCCTTAAGTTATGACATTGTGTTCACACAACTACAGTTTGCTTTAATTACTTTGAGGTCCAATGCCTAGTAGGCTATTATGTCACATGAGTCCTAGCCTGAATATACAAAGCTTAAAAGTTTCCTCTCAAGTAGTTTTTGGATCATTAATTTTATTGCCACCTAAACTCAAAAGTGCATCAAACTTAGTTAAACTATAGAGCAAAGACTGCCAAATTCACAAAACCTTTCCTTTGGAAATACATTTTTGAAGACTCAATTTAATTTAAAAATTACTGAATGCACTCTTTATGTCTGTCTACATTCTTTGGCATGCCAGAGGGTTTTGCTAGTTGTGTACTCTACAGATGGGCTCAACTTTAAGAAAATCTAATAAAGAAAAAATCTGAACTTACATAATCGGTGTATCTTGCTTCAGGGCTTTTCAGTGTGTGGGTAGGGGACAGGTATAATATTATCTTATGGAGCTTTGTAAAGCTTCACACATTCCTATATTCCTCCTTTCCCCTTTTGTTAATACTAGTTCTTTAAATATGCAGGCACTAAGGCATATAGAGCCCCAGGGAGAGGCAGGAATAGGTTAAATATTAAAAAACTCACAGGTGATACTGAAACATGCCTGATGTACTTGCTTTACTAAAGTTTCACTTTATAAAATTACTTGTCAATGATGCCACAAGGAAGGTATATATTATAATTCCATTCATTGGTAAAACACAGCTAAATTTACAGTGATTCAATTCACACTTCAGAAACACATCTACTGCCTAATGTAAAGAATGTGTGGAAGTGTGATTGTCACTTCAGGCCCTCCAAAACATTCTTTCTTTCAGTCAGCACTACTTCCTTACTTCTGTTATAAAAAAGTCAGATCCTAGAGAATGAGGAAGGCACAAGAAAAGAAGATTTCTAGGAAAAGGCATATGGTTGCAGATGTTAGAACTCTCCATCCCTAACCCGTTTCCATCCATAAAGCATAGACAGGCTTTTCTTAGGCTGGTACCTCATCATGTTTGTGGTGGAAATAGAACCAAGGTATGGATGGAGCTCTCTGTATAGAAAGAAGCAAGTGGAGGGAGTGAAGGAAAAGATGAAGAGCTACTTTTGAGAACTTGCCACTATATGATCTGATGATAAGACAGCAGCAACATTGCTTTTTTTTCTCAAAAAGCAGCATCATTAACAAAGCTTGTTTGACTCTTTAATCACCATGTATAAGAGTTCAATACACATCTAGCTAAATTTAACAAAGCAACAAGGAACGAGTTCATTTCCATAAATGATATTGAGACAATTTGACATTACTATGGAGAAAATTAACTTAAGCCTACACCTCATGCAATATATTATGATTAACATCACAAAAATTAGTGTGAAATATTTAGATAAATTTAATTACAAGGTTAAAAACTAGGAGAAAGTAGAATAGTTATTCAATATATGGTGGGAGATAATGTTTGATTAAAGTACAAAAATCAATAACAAAGGAAAAGATAGACATCATGATTGTGTAAAAAATTAGTACTAATAAAATGCAACAAAACCAAGATAAAAGTTAAGTGACAAAATAGAAAATTATATTTAGTGTATATGA
>NW_012156284.1:9249795-9279845 GCF_000956105.1 Propithecus coquereli
CCCGCCCTCGATCTCTCCTTAACGCCTCCACTGCCTCCCTAGGCCGCGGGACGGCACCCTCCGCAGCCCTCTGGCCCCAGCCACCCCGGAGCTCCTGCCACAGGCCTTCCACACCCGTGCTGGCCTGGATGGCGTCTCCTGGGGGAGCGTGTGCGTGTGTGTGTGTGTGTGTGTGTGTGTGTGTGTGTGTGTGTGTATCTCTGCACCCTCAGTCTCGCTGCCTCCTGGGTCTGGGGACAAGCCCCAGTGCCTGCCACCAGCGAGTTGCGCCCATCGTCCAAGGAGAAAAGGGACTTTGCGTGCCTATTAATAAGTGAGATTGGCCTGTGTTTTCTTTAACACCCTGCTGGTAGGTTTTGATTCAAGGTTAAACGTTGTTATAAAACAAATGAGGAGGTTTGTTTTAATGGCCTGGAACTGTTTATCTGGCACCGGAGGGATGTGTTGTTTGAAACTGTCTGAGCCTGGAACAATTTAGAGGTTTTTAAAATTAAATTTTAAAATTTCCTTGCATTGTTATGAGTCATTGACATTTTCTAGAATTTTTATAATTTATATTAAGTTCCCTGTGTACAGTGGCCAAAGAATATGAAGAGTGATTACATAAGATGAAACACCATTAGTATATTAACATAGGAAACAGTGTGCATTCTTGCCAACAATAAAAGAAGTGCAAATTAAAACGACAATAACATGTCACTTTATGCCTCTAAAATTAGCAACAATTAAGGAACATTATTAAAACCTGTGATGGGACTATTGGGGAAATTGAAACATTTATACATTTCTATTGGCATTGTAAATTATCTCAGTCAATTTGATGAACAATCTGGTAGTTTTTAGAAAGAGCCATAAAAATATTCATACCTTTTTACTAAATAATCTCACTCTTGGGTATGTTTTAAAGGTATAATTCAGAAGAAGTAAAGCATTGCATGTTATTTATTATTATGGAAACCTTGACATATCCCAAATAGCCATTAATAGAGAAATGATTATAAAATTATGGCATTTTAAATTTAATGGAATTGCTTGCAACCAATAAAATGATAAATATGAAGAGTATTGAGATACATGGAAAGGTATATACAAATATTATATTAAATAGTTAAAAATAAAATAAAATAAAAATGAATTATAGGAGCCCATATAAGAAGGCCTGAAGGAGCTGGAGCTGTATATTCCCTATCACCTATTAAAATTGACCTACTAGGACTCCCCTCGGAGAATAGAGATCCGTATTGAAGAGGCACTCCTAGCAGTTGAGTAAAATTAGAACATATCAGAAACAATAGAGAAGAGGGAAAGAGAAGGTCTAAATCAGAGTTGGAGAGGGAATTATCAGAAAGCAGGTGGCCATATTATTTAATATTACACAAAAATAACAGAAGAGGGGACCCTGTGAAGTTAGAAAATCCATCTGAATCATGACTTTCTAAAAGTTGAGTCAAAGTAAATTTGCATTAAAATAAGCAAAAACAATGCATCAAGGTAAAATCTCATATGAAGTTACTATTAATACAAGAAAAGCAAATAAGGAGCAAAGTAATATCCCTGCATATCATGAAAACATATCAGAAAGGCATGCTCAAAAACAGATGAAAATTATAACATTTCAAAACAAATGAAAATACATTAAGAAAATGTTACAAGATATGAAAGAACAATATAAATGGCCCCCAACTTACAATGGTTCAACTTACAATTTTTGACTTTACAATAGGTTTATCAGGGTATCAAACGCATTTTTAACTTATGATCTTTTCTACTTATGATGGATTTATCAGGACATAACCCCACTATAAGTCAAGGAGCATCTGTATAAATAGGAATTAGAAAAACTCAGAAATAAGGTGACCAAACTGAAGAAAGAAATAGAATAACAGGAAAATTCATTATAGAAATGAAGAGTAAACTAAAAGAAATATAAGGGTGAATAAGCACAACAAATAATGTCTTAAAAGAAATATAAGATTAAAAGGAGGAAAAATTTTAAAATAAAAATAAGTAAAAAGATGAAATAATTTGAAATAAAATGACAAATATGGAAGGGAAGCAAAGAAGATCCAACATGCAGATAATAGAAATACCTGAAGAAAGAAACTGAAGCAAATTAACAGAGCAAACACACACACACACAATATATATATACATGCGTACACACAAGTATAAATATATATAATTAAACTACACATTGAAAAAGGACACTCATTATGTACCTGAGAATACTGACCCAGAATGACAAACATCAGAAATATATTCTAGTAAAATCACTAGGCTTTAAAGAAAAAGAAAAAA
Source organism: Propithecus coquereli (assembly GCF_000956105.1). NCBI lineage: Eukaryota > Metazoa > Chordata > Mammalia > Primates > Indriidae > Propithecus > Propithecus coquereli. Next base: position 9,252,094 of record NW_012156284.1, read on the forward strand.
CCTTCAGTCATCTGGAATAAAGAGAACAAGGCTTAGAAGGAAAAATAAAATCAGATTATCATCAGATTTTTCAACAGTAATACTTTATGTCACAAAAGAATTGCATAATACTTTTAAGATATTCAAGGATAGAAAATGTGAGCCAAGAATTTTATATCCATGAAAACTGATCTTCCTGTGTATGATGCACAAATTATTAATAATATATACAAATTAAAAGACTGTTTCCATAAGCCTTTCCTGAGGAAAATAATGGAAAATGAACTTTAGACAACCAAAATTTTCTTAGATATCTCCAGATATGTATCAACATAAGTATTGGTGGTGAGCATTAAATATATAGTTACTCCTAGAATTAAGTCTAAATGACAGTTAAAAGGGAAAGAACATAGTATGGCTATAAGACGAGGCATTTTAGGTATAATACAATCAAAACAAATGGGAGAAGAAAGGGGTTAGCACATGCAAAATGTTTAAACTATTTTCAATAATCATATTGGTAGAGACTTTGATAGTATTGTTATGTAGATATTATTGTGTGTGTATGTGGAAAAAACAAATGATTAATTATAGGATATTCTAAGTCATGTATTCTCAATGGGGCAAATATCACCCTCAAAAGGGCAAAAAATGACTCTTGGGGAGAGAAAAAAATCTTCAACTTGCTATGCATAAAGCATAGATATACATATTGTACAGAAACAGAATAAAATATATCTATGATATTAAAATTTCATGGTGGGGGCTATTAGAAAAAATGTATAAAAAGTCTATTTAGCAGGGCAATGATGAATAATATGTTGAGAAACACTGTTCTACATCTGTCATCCTAGTGCCAATGAGAAAATCAAGACTCTCAATGTGGAAGAAAGGAAATACAAATGGAATACAGAAGAGATTAAAAACCCTATAGTCCTAAATTTAAAATAGAAATATCAGTATGAAAACATGAGATGTTTTATTTTTAAATATGTATTCTCTTGCTTGGGCCACTAAACAGGCTTAGAAACAATGATGACTTTATTAGTAATGAGCATCCCTAGTACCGAGATTTTGGTTTTGTAATATCATTGTGCATGAAAAGAAACCAGGGCTCAGAAAAGTGGTTGATTCCAGGTTTGAGGCAGGAAATGAACAAGATAAACCTGAAACATCCAAATATCATAAATAAGAAACTGTTAATTAATACTAGTGTCATGTCAAAATGACTTAGGAACCAACTTAAATAAATTCCCACTGGCCAAAGTTACAGTTTCAGCCACAGTAATTATAAGAATTTCAATGGATTGAAAACAAATAAGATTAAATTAATGAGTTCACAATGTTTTTTAAAAATAATAATTGATGGCCTTCTAAGGATGATAGGATATGGGCAAATAAAAGAATCCAGCATTTCTTTATCTTTCCTATTGAGATAAAGCATTTTTTTAAAAATCATTCTCATTATCAGACATCAGCAAAAATAGTGGAATAAAGACCTCTGAAAATTCTCTTCTCCAAAAAAGCAATAAGAAAGCTGGCAAAAGAATGATCAGAATTAATTTTTTTTCTTATTTCAGAATATTATGGGGGTAAAAATGCTTTAATTACATATATTGCCTTTGCCCCACCTGAGTCAGAACTTTAAGCATGTCCATCCCCCAGATAGTGTGCACCACACCCATTAGGTGTGAATATACCCATCCCCTCCTCCTCCCCACCTGCCTGATACCCGATGAATGTTACTACTAAATGTGCACATAACTGTTGATCAGTTAGTAACAATTTGATGGTGACTACATGTGGTACTTGTTTTTCCATTCTTGTCATACTTCACTTAGTAGAATGGGCTCCAGCTCTATCCAAGATAATACAAGAGGTGCTAGATTACCATTGTTTTTTGTGGCTGAGTAAAACTCCATGATATACATAGACCACATTTTATTAATCCACTCATGTATTGATGGGAGCTTGGGCTGTTTCCATATCTTTGCGATTATGAGTTGTGCTGCTATAAACATTTGAGTGCAAGTGTCTTTATTATAGAATGTTTTTTTTTTTCTTTGGGGCAGATACCCAGTAGTGGGATTGCTGGATCAAATGGTAGTTCTATTTTTAGTTCTTTGAGGTATCTCCATATTACTTTCCATACAGGTTATACTAGTTTGCAGTCCCACCAGCAGTGTATGAGTGTTCCTATCTCTCTACATCCATGCCAACATTTATTGTTTTGAGACTTCTTGATAAAAGCCACAGAATCAATGTTTTTAGGACGCTGGAAATTAAAAATAGGCCAGCAGAAATGTAGGAAGCTTTTGTTTGAGAAACCGGCTTAATCTCAGTAAGAATAGTGAGCTTTGTGGCATTTTCCCACCTTTATTTCTATCGCCCATCTTCATCTCCATGGTAGCCTTGAAAACAAACAGTCTCCAATCATAGTGAAAACAGCTACTACTAGATGGGGCAGAACAGGGCTGGAGCTCCTTCGAAGCCTCATTCCTAGAGAATTGTGGTTATTTGATGTCTGGTGGTTCCCTGGAAGACTTGCTTGTAAGCCGGTCTTTATTAGAACTGACATAGAGATCACCTAGTGCAAAAACTTTTTTTTGGAGAAGTTTGTTGAAAATATTTGGAGACCATTGTTTAACTTCAAATCTGCCTGGAGCAGAGGATGACAATGGGGTAAAGATTGGCTAACCAAAAAGCTTAAAAGGAAAAGCTGGGGAATGAAATGTCAACAGGAACTTTGAAAAGCTCCAACATATTCTTAAGAATCTAGAAGGATGCACACATTTGTAGGGCTGTGCACATGCTCAGTCATGACCTGAGAATGCCCTACACTCTCCTGCTGGCTGGCATTCATTCTTTGCACAAGAAAGAAGTGAAGGCTAAGGTGTAGTTGAAAACTGCCTGGCTGAGTGTCAAAAGCATGTCCCAACACACACACACACACACACACACACACACACACACACACACACACATGCACAGCCTCTAGGGACAGACCAGAAAACTTGTCAGATCTAGGCATTTAAGGAAATCTCTGTCTAATCATTAACTATCACTAAGGTAACAAAGCAGAGACTTCAATGACTACTTGACTGCACACAACAAAGAACATAGACTTTACATAATTAGTTCAGAAAAGTCACTAAACAAACAAAGAGCAATAACAACAGCAAACAGTAGTGATGGTGGCACAACTCTGTGAATATGCTAATTATATCTCAATAAAAATCATTCCATCCAATAAATGAAAATAAAATAAAATATAGTGATTTTGCAATTGAGGATCAATGCCTGCTAACAACAAAATAAGTGAAAACCTGAGACTGATCAAGACCTGGATCCACCATTCAGAAGAACATTTTGAATTGCACCATGAGTATACAATCAGCAACATGCAGACTGTGGAAGCTTCTGCAGGTAAAACAACCGGAGTTCTTTTTTTTTTTTTTTAAGACAGAGTCTCACTCTTTTGCCTGGGCTAGAGTGCCATGGCGTCAGCCTAGCTCACAGCAACCTCAAACTCCTGGGCTCAAGCAATCCTTCTGCCTCAGCCTCCTGAGTAGCTGGGCCTACAGGCATGCGCCACCATGCCCGGCTAATTTTTTCTATATATTTTTAGTTGTCTGATTAATTTCTTTCTGTTTTTACTAGAGATGGGGGTCTCGCTCTTGCTCAGGCTGGTCTCGAACTCCTGAGCTCAAACAATCCACCCGCCTCGGCCTCCCAGAGTGCTAGGATTAGAGGTGTGAGACACCGTGCCCGGCCAACCTGAGTTCTTGAGCATATAAATTACTGGGAAAAGAAATGGACAGAGGGAGAAGCTGTCAATCAAGATATATCACATTTTTTAAAAATTGGGCAAGATTATACGATAGTGCCTAGCAATTCACCTTCTGGTGATGAAACCATAAAGAATGCAGGGAAATGATTAGTACAAAATTCTGGACAGTGGTTAGTCAGAGGAAGGGCTGTATTTGCAACTAGGCATTTAGAGGAGCTTCTGGGGTGACTGGCCAAATTTTTTTTTTTAAACCTGGTGGTAGTTACAAGGGTTTGTACACATAATTCACTAAGCTCTACATTTGCTTTGTGTGGCATGTCTTTGTTTTGTTTTAAAATAAGAAGGTAAAAAAATGACCTACAATAAAGGTAAAAGTTGGAAGGGGTCGGAAGAAAAAAAATACGAGTTAGGAGCATATTTCTGCAAGTAAAATGAATAATAATGATCAAGAAGGCTAATAATTAGGAGTTGACTTTATATCCCATCCTAATATTCTAATGGAGGAATTGCAAAGGGAAGTCATCTCACACTCTATCTAGAATGGCTGTGTCCTGACTGTACTTTAAATAGGACCTGTTTAAGTGGGCCACCCTACACAAATAACATCCATCTTATACCCATGAATTGTCTAAGAAGAATATTTAATTTAGTCAGCCTCTATAGTCATTTTTCAAAAACTACAAACAATGGGATCTTTATTTGAGAATGTCATGTTGATTCAGGATCCTTGATGCAGAATTTGAATCTTGTCAGTACTCAAGAGAGTTCCTGGCACCAGTTATTCCAGACATCCTCTTCTCTCCTCAAGTCTCCACCTGCCCCTTCCAGCCTTAGCAGATGACCTCTCCTACTTTGCAGAGATTGAGTGCCTTGTATATCATCTTATCCCCACCTCAACTCATCCTTGCCTCTATAATATTATCTCATTCTTTTCTCCAGTCTCCAAGGAAGAGCAGGACCCCTCTTCCTCTCTAAAAGTAGCCCTTCCATTTCTGCCTCAGTTTCTAAATGTCTGTTGAACAATTCACCTTTGATGTATTGCCATATATATCTTATTTGCATCAAAGATACCTCTACAGTACCCAGCCTAGGAGACTGGAAGATTCTTTGTGTTACTGATGTCAAAGACAAATATAAAGGAGATGGCAGTGGGGCTGGTTGTAGGAAATGAAGAATTCCATCTGGGATATGACCCATGTGGAGGAATGGCAAACCAGCACAATTGAAGGTCCGCAGCCTGTGGTATATCTATTAACCTGCCACTTTTATCATGTTTTATTTTTAAAATACTTATTGTTCACTTAGTATTTGCAAAGTGACATACTGGGTGCTATGAGGAAGGGTGAACAGGTAGATTAATGAGACATAGTCCTTGCCCTCAAGAAACCAACAATATTTAACTTATTTCAATATAAGTAACATAGAAGACAGCAGATAAAGGTAGGGGTGTGGTGCACGTGTTGGGGGGAGTGGGAACAAATATAATGCTTAGTGTGCAGTAAATATGAAAATAAACACTTGCAAGTTTTCCAGTTGGAGAGTTCTGAGCAGCATTGCTGTATTCTGTACTCAAGAATTCTTCAGGACAGCTGGAAGAAAAGGTAACTCTTTTTGTGTGTCACTTAACCCCTTCTTTAGTATTTTACAACTTCTTTTTCTCCACAGTCATTGTGGAAGGTAGATACAAAGACATATAAACCATGGCATCTGACCTCAAAGAGCTTACATTCTAGTTGAGGAGATAAGACACACCGATGGAACTAGAGACAAATCACAAATTAAGGGGTGCTACAGAAGTAAATAGTATTGAAATTCACAGGCTTGGTACATGGCAAAGATTCAATAAATATCTGTGGAATGCATGACTACTGAGTTTATGTATACCCATTAGTCCTGATGATTCTATCTTGGAGATGTCTGTTATTCTTCTTCCTACAGTCATTGCTCAAGTTCCAGCTGACATTATTTCTCATGTGGACTCTGTTGAAGTCAAACAGGCCTAGGGTTCTGGTCCTGGCTCAGTCACTTAGAGCTGCCTGACTTGATGGAACATGTTTTGATTTCTCTCCTTCCTCCTGAAACAAATATTAAGCATCTTTTGACTAATGAAAATGTGGCCTCAAAGGCACTGTGAATTTGGTAAAATCCATGATTAGCACTGATGCTCTTATATAATTCTACTTTGATTTTAGTGTCCCCATAATGCAGTTGATAGAGAAGAGACGGCATTTTTTTTTTTGAAATTTCTCAGCAAAGAAGAATGTAAATGTCTTCTAGTTTTTTATACATCATTCAGTGAATGGGACAAGTGAAAGTTGCTTAGTCATTGAAATGAAGTTTTTTGGACTTTGGCGGTAAGAGAACACTGCTACTTTTGCTTCCTGGCATATGTGACCCTCAAATGTGTGTGCAGAGCTCAGGAAAGTGGTTGTTAGTCATTCAGGAAGTAGCCATCCTAGAAAGCATCCAGAGAAAACAGATCTGCCATGTTCACATGTCTCCCCCGCACCTAGCACTGTGCCAGGCACACAGAAGTAATCAATATTGGTTGCATGGAAGAAACAAGGGTAGGGGTACTCCTTAGTATTTACTATTAAACCAAGAGAAGGAAACTTGACTTTGAGTCCTGGTCTGCCAATTTACCATTTCTGTGACACTGGGAAAATCCTTTCTGCTCTCGAGACCTCAGTTAATCCATCTGATAAATGATTTTCAATGTTCTTTGTGTTCTCAAGTTCTGCAGCTTCTGCCAGCCAATAAGTGTGGTTCTTCACAATGAATCTACAGAAAGTGTCCCTGATTCACATGAACTCATATTTGAACCCAAAAAGGCAGAGAAGCAGACTCCTTCAGACTGACAGTATATAGCACAAGCGTACCTTAAAAATGTCTTCTCTGTGACCAGGATGTTGGATGCTTGTGATGCCTTATTTGATTGATGGCTATCCCCTTATTGGGATAAAGACATACCCTTCTGAAAACCCTTAATACCACACAAAATATCCAACCACCAGCCAGGCAGTCATTTATTCATGAAGTCGTGGCATCCAGACATTCCACCAACGAAGTGTGGCATAAAGCTTGTTTGGAGTGGTAATTAGAATAGAGGCTCCTAAATATTAGAACCATTCAATGTCAGCCTCAGGGGGCTACTAACTCATGTTGGAAATTCTCTTAGCACTTTTAATCAAGAACTAAGCCACACAGACATTTTTATTCTGGTTGCTACTTCAGTACAGAAAGAACAATGCAAATGTTGGCACTTTGATATGACCTTCAGCTTCAAACAGTATCGCCCAAAGGCCCAGAGTAGGCATCCCAAAACAATTTATTAGGTTGTAGTTGTATATTTTGAAGTCTTATCTAATTGGTGTTCAAACCTGTTGCTTTCTCTTTTTTTTCCTTATCTCTAAGGATTCCCAGCAGAGAGAGGAGAGAGTATCCATTAATCATTTCACCCCTCTCCCTACACACACACATGCATGCACATACTCGCATGAAGACACACACCTCTCTTATCCCATCCCATTCAATCTCTACACATGTTTGGGGCCTTGGAATAAAACTGTTTTAGATCTGGAACAGACTGGAAACATTAGTTGGGCCAACTACCTCATTTTATAGATGGGGAAGCTGAGACTCAAAGAGAGATTGTACCCATAGAACCAGGACTAAAACCAGTTCTCCTGTTCTGGTACTGTCAGCACCCATTGTGTCTCTGTATTGCCCCACCACAAGATCAAGGTTTCAAAGAAGTGCACAAGCTCCTCATTCAACTTAATATATACATACTTCACTATCTTAGTATATAAAACATTGTGCTAAGTCCCAGAAGTTGTTCATAAGGGAATAAAATATAATACTGATGCAGTGAGGGTAAATGGAGATGTATGTAAATATATTTAGTAAAAGCAGATTGCTAAGTGTTTTCATAGAGGTACCAAGTGATTTGGAGACTCAAGTCAGAAGAGATTTGTTTGAATTGAATTATTGGTTTGGGGTGCCTCTTCCAGGATTTAAGGAGAGGTTTCCCAGTGATGCTTTCAGAAGCTAAAGATTATATTAAAGTATTAGTACTGGCATTGTTCTTTCTGCACTTATTTAGAGAAACCTCAAAAATACTTCTAATTTAAAAATACTATATTTTTCCTCTAAAAACATTAAAAGGAACAAAAATACATAGTTTTTGTGAGATTGTGAAGAAATGGGAATGTGTATACATTACTGCTGGCAATTACGTTGGTATGTCTGCTCTGGAGAAAAATGTCACAGTATGTATTGAGAGTTTTAAAAATGTACCTGTATTCTAATCCAGTATATTTGACTTCTAGAAATATTTCCTAAAGAAACGTGTTTGAGTGTTTGTGTAATTACAAATGTATTTTATTGAGTGTGTGTATGTGTGTGTGTGAAAGATGAACACGAGAAATATTTGTTACGCTGCTAAGTGAGAAAAAGCAAGACTCAAGATAATATGTTCCGTTAAAAATCTCATTTATTTTATATCTCTATGTACATCATATATAACCCAAATGTGGGTCTTGATTATTTTCACTAGATGTCCACCTTGAGGTCAGTAACATATATCACATTAAAACATACATGCCCACAAATCCAAGTCTAGAAATAAACAAATGACATGAGTTTTCTTGACGATTTCATGAGAAAATGTTGTAGGAATGGTGTTATTTCATGTCAAACAACAAAACCTCCTAAATTACTTTCTCTTCAGGCATTTCCCTCTCCCACCCAAAGTTCGATGTCCTTCTGTAGCTGCTGTTCTCTCTTCTATTTCTCTCAAACTGCTTCAGTGACTCTCTCCCTTTCTATTGTCAACATCTTCTCCTCTACCACCACCATGAAGCCTCTGTGCTTCTCTAGCCTAGCATATCCAGTAGAGTTTTCTGCAATGATTGAAATGGTCTATAAACTGCTCTGTCCAGTATGGTAGCCAGTTGGCACATGTGGCTATTGAGCACTTGACATGTGACTGGTGCAAATTAGAAAATATATTCTTAATTTTATTTAATTTTAACTGATTTAAATTAAATTAACCACCTGAAGCTATTGAGCACTTGAAATATGGCTAGTGCAACTGAGGAAATATATTTTTTAAAAAATTATATTTAATATGTAATCTAAATTACCCATATGTGGCTAGTGGCCACCATATTGGACAACACAGCTCTATTCCATTCTTGGGCAGAATAAGCTAGTTCTCCTCTGGATCTTCAACTTGGCTTTGCTGAGTACAGAAGATGTGGCGGGTGACTCAATGACTTTTCCTCAGCATCCATCTTGGTTAGAAAATACTGAAAAGTATGGGAGGAATATAAATAATAATTTTCTTTATTTTCATAGATATACAAATAAAAAAACAAAAAGAAATAAAAATAATCATTATAGTTAATTTATGGTGGTGGTATTAGGGATTACTTCTTTTTACTTTGTTTTTCTGTGTTTCCCAAGTGATCTGTAGTGGGCATTTATTACTTTTGTATTTAGGGAAAAATGCACAATGAATATTATTAAAATGCCTCTTGGGTATGATTTTTTTAAAGCAAAACAGGAAAGGCATCTCTTCTAAGGGTTCTATAACCAGCTTCCAGAACAGTCTCTCACTTGGCAAATGGGGAAAAACCCAATGGCAGAACCCCCTGGAGCATAGCCCAGGAAAGGCATGTGTGTATGTTCTCCCAGCTGCTTCCTCATATCAAAGAGCTAACAAACCAGAGCTCCAAAGCCAAGCCAATTCCCGCTGTCATCATTGATGAAGCCTGTACACAGATGTGGAAGTAAATAAAAAGGAGAGGTAGTGAGTTTTCTATATTTGACCCAGTTACTATTTTTGCCAAATAAGAAGAGAAAAGCTTGGGATTTCAAGCATGAAGAAATAGATCCTGATTTTGTGAGCAAAATTCTGCTGCTCTTTTTAGCTTTTTCTGGATGTGCATTTCCTTCTTAGAATCAGGGCAGAATTTGGCAGAATCCACATTCTAAGAATCCAGACTCAACTTTGTGACCTTACAACTGAGCCCAAAAAACAGGGGCTATTTGAGATAGGCACGGAAGAACCACACAGAGGGTCTGAAGAAAAGATAACTGATTTGAGGAGCCACAGGGTAGGCATGGGGCCATATCTTTACCTGGAGTTGTCATTACCCAGCCTTCAAATTTGGACTCCAGGTGACTTGAGAAAAAGCCTCCCCTGGAAATGGCAAACACCAGTAGGAACAATGAAGTGTTTTATGCAGTCTTATTCTGGCTCAGCTATACCCAAATCAGCACAATGATCACATCTTTGGCAGTATCCTGCCACTCCTCTCAGTACCTCCTCACCAGAATAAAGTACCAAAAGATCCCTTGTGGTCCCCATTTGCCCTCTTTCTGGTACATGATAACTGTAAGGGTTCATGTTTTGATGCCTTCCAGGATTTCTCATGTTTATTTCATAGAGGGTTCTAGCAGGTTGAAAAGTTGTGTGGGACTCACAATTATGAAGCTAGAATGTGTAATCCTCAGGCATGGTAAATGGGGAGTTACTTAGAAGCAGAGGGCAAATGGGGTCCTTCGAGGACCTTCCTGACATCAAACAAGCAGTTATTTCCCATGCCATTTGCTCGCTGAGTGAGCTTCCAGGAACGAACGCCTAATTGAACAAGACAGAAGGAAGGTGAGCTGCTGTATTCTGAGCCTAGTTGTGTAGCAACATAAGGTAAACAATGTTTTGACTTTCAATTCTGTGTTTATTTTCATTGGTTATTTTTAGTTGGTTCAAGTCTAGAAATATTTAAAAATCACTTCTTCCTGAAATAGCTTTAGTTCCCTGAAATTCGACAACTAAGATGCTTTCGAATTGCAAATTATTGCATTGGTGATTATAAAATGTTGTTTTTATTAAATAGCCATGGATTAAGTGAGCAGTAAATAGACCCTCTGGCATCCTGAGGTCTTCAGTGTCTCTACTTAGCTTGATTGTGTTGGTCTTGAACACTGCCCATGAAGCAATTTCTGAAGTTTTCTTCTGGCAGATTCCAAGTAGCTCTAGAGAGATGAATGCACATGCTCCTCATTTATTATACACAACACAGCTACCAATGATTTCCTGACACCATCCATTTTTCCAATGGACTGTCTTACCTCTAATGTAGAAGTGCCTTGAGGATATTACATATTTGTAGTGAACCCACACTGGGGTAATCAGCTCTCAGTTGGCTAGGGCCCAGCACTGATGAGGCCAAGTTCATTGACTGACTCCCAAATGGGCCATTTAGCTTTAAACAGAAGATGAAATCTCTTTTTTTGTGTGCTTCCATATTTCAGCTTTCCCACTGCCTTCTATGTTGCAAATGCAGTATGCTCACAAAGAGGACAGTATCTTAGTGTCCAGCCTGTCCGAGGGTCTGTCAGAGCTTTTTCCAGTAGGAAAACAGGGGCAAGGGTATTCATAACTCTAGGCCATAGCAGAAGAGCCAGAGGAGAAAGACAGTGGAGCTAGAGAACAGAGATAAACCCCAATGCAGTTCAAATATTTGGAGGGGCAGACCTAGGACTTCAAGTAGGAGATGGCTTGCTAGGCAGATTGAGTATAGTAACCAGTGAGCAGCAGGTCAAGGAGTGGCAGGAATGGTGAGCTTAGATTAGAGAATCAATGCTATTTAAGGAAGGTCTGAAAAAACTTGCTACGGTTTTGAAAATTTCTTACCATGTTTCAGGACTTTGTTGGTGTCGCCTCCTGTATAAGACTTCCAGAACACCATTCTCCCCACATCCAGGCAGAGTTCGGGATGCCTCAACTCAACTTCCATAAGATCCCATGATTTCTCCTATTGTATCAGTCACCATATTGTGTTTTAACATTTCATTTGTATTTTAATGTCTCCTACTAGACTGAAAGCTTCTTTATCTTTGTATCCCCAGCACCTAGCAACTATGGGTTTAATGCATGTTTGTTGCTGAATGAATGAATAATCGAGTGCGTGGAAGAATGGAGAAACAGGCAAGAAAATGACAGAGGTGAGATATTTGTGTGGGTTCTTAAATGATGAGTAAATGATAGGAAGAACATGTTGTGTTCTGAAGAGAGGGTATCTGGTGCTTTGGGTACCTGGAGGAGATGAGGAGATGAGGCTGGAAAGGGAAATTGCGATCAGAGGGTGAAGGGTTTTGTGTCACCTCTTGGGGAGTTGGAACTTCTCTAGACCAGTGGTTCTCAAGCTTTAAAGTGCTTACTGATTGCCTGGAGGGCTTGATAAAACAGATTAGTGAGCCCCAATTCTGATGTTTCTATTCTGAGGCAGGGATTGCAAATTTGCATTTCATTTTTTATTGATACATAATAGATGTGCATATTTTCAGGGCATATGTTATATTTTATAATAATATATGCATATAATGTGTCATAATCAACTCAAGGTAATTGGGATATCCATCACCTTAAACATTTATTTTTTCTTTATGCTGGAAACATTCAAATTATTTTCTACTAGCTATTTTGAAATATACAATAGATTATTGTTTACTATAGTCACTGTACTGAGTTATCGAACACTAGGTCTTATTCCTCCCATCTACCTGTGTTTTTGTACCCCTTAATCAACCTCTCTTCATCCCCTCCTCCACCCTTATCCTTCCTGGCCTTTGGTAACTACCAAATTACTTTCTGTTTTCATGAGATCCACTTTCTTAGCTCCCACATAAGAGTGAGAAAATATTAATACAATATTCGTGTGCTTTCATATAATGTAATGATCAGTTCCATTCATGTTGCTGCAAATGACAATATTGTATTCTTTTATGGATGAATAATATTCCATCATGTATATATACCACATTTTCTTTATTTACAGGGATATTAGTACCTATTTTATAGGATTGTTGAGGGTTGGGGTTAAATCATCAAATAAGTGTAAAGTATAGCATGGTGCCCGAAACATAATAGGTGATCAGACGATTGTCTGGGGGTTGCATATCAAGTACCCTCACTGATTAACTCTAGGCAGTGGGGTTGGGATGGTGGAGGAAATTGGAAGACTTTCACATTTTACTTTATATCCTTCTGTATTGTTTTAAATTTATAGATGGCATAGCTTCCCTTTGTAGTTTTTGTAAGTGCCAAAGAAAAAGGACAAAGGCAGCTGACTGCTGTATCTTGACCCCAGAGAGTCTCCAAGTGGGCTTCAAGCTCAGAGATCATCCAGCCTGTGTTCCCCATAAGTGCAAGAAACTCTACTATCATTGCCCTGACAAGGCTCATATAGTTTTCACTGCATATTCTCCGGGAAAGGATTTCATGTCCAGGCCATTTCATTTTTCATGCATTGCAAAATGTTAGGAAGTTCTCTTTTTATAATGAGTCCAGATCTGTCTGCCTATGATGCCTTCCCATTGGGCCTACCTAGTTTTGCTTCATGGAGCCACCCAGAGTAAGCTTAATAGATTCTACTATAACTGATACCTATGACAAGCCTTGATATGTTTCAAAAGAACTCTCCTGTCATTTTGAAATTAGCTGTCTTCAGAGAATCCCCAAATGTTTCAGCTGTTTCTCAGAGGATGTAGCTTCTCCGTACTGTCACAGATTAGGTTCTGTGGAAGTAGACATTGAAATGGACTTTAGGGTGCAAGATGTTTATTATGAATCTATGCTTGTGAAAGGAATTGGGGGAAAACAGGACTGTGGAGAGGAAGAAGTTGAACTACAAGTCAGGCTTGACAAAGTCTCAGCTAATTAGGCAGGCAGCTCTGGAGAGAGTATTGCCTGTTATAGTTGCCCAGCAGCAGGCTGAAATGGCCAGCTATCATGCCCAACCTCCCTCTGTCCCCACACATGAGAAGAATGTCACATTGAATGAAGCAGCTGTTTGCAGCTGTGTCTGTCTGTGAACTGCACTGCAAGCCTCTGCACAAGTCCTTCCTTAGAGAATGATCTGGCTTAGCACACTCCCATGTCAGTCTACCCATGGGACCATGTGGATTCACTTCACCCAAATTTAGGGCACAAGTCTTCTAGGAACCAATGGAGTTATTTAGCCTCTCTTCCTGAGGGGGAACTTAGAAAAAAGGCAGGAAAGGGAGGTTAATTGGACAAACTACACTCCCTGCTACTACTGTTAGTTTCAGGACCACAATAGATACCATCTCTCTCCTTCACTATCCAGTCTAAAGTCACCCCACCCTCAGTCACCACCTCTGTGATCCTTATCCCTGAGAGATTTGACACTTTCTCAGGTGGGGGTTGCCCTACCTGTTCATTTGTAGTCACAATTGGGCAAGGGCCTACCAAGGAGTGTTTCAGTAAATATGTGGGTTCTATACCATTGTTTGACAGCAGCCCTATTTCTTCCTCATGACCATGGTCAAGCGCCCCATCAAGATAATAACTCTTTTCCCGCTTGATCCTGGAATCCTGGAATCCTGCTCAATGCAACTCTTGCTCTGTCCTCTGGAGGAGATGTTCCTATTTGGGGAATCACAGCCTGTAACCCAACAGAGCCCAGACGTTCAGAGATGGAAAGCGCTAAGTCCTCCAGTGGGCCTTGTGAATGACAAGTGGTATCTTAGTTTACTAGGGCTTCTATAACAAAGTACAACAGACTGGGTGCCTTAAACAAGAGAAATTTATTTTTTGCCAGTTCTGGGGGCTAGAAGTCTGAGATCAAGATGTCATCAGGGTTAGTTTCTTCTGAAGGTAGTGAGGGAAGAATCTGTTCCAGGCCTTGCTCCTTGGTTTATAGATAGTCATCTTCTCTCTATGTCTTTACATCATTTTTCCTTTGTATATGTCTGTGTTCAAATTTTCTGTTCTTATAAGGATACCAGTCATATTGGATTAGGGCCAATTACTTTTATAAAAACCCTATTTCCAAATATGGTTGCACTCCAAGGTACTGGGGATTAGAACTTCAACATATGAATTGTGTGAGGGACATTATTCATCCTATAACAAGTAGGGTCACATTTGCTTCCACTCCTTGGTTTCTAGACCCATGCATTTTTTTTTATTGGGGCTACAACACCAAATGGAAGCTTCTGATTCAATTCAATTAATGGCATCATGAAGAATGTTTGCCCAATCTCACCATATGTTGCCTCTGAACTGGTGCATTAGCTGTCCCTTCAACAGGCCATTCCAGTGATCTGTCAGGTCAGCGGGTTCTGGGTGTTATACAACCAGTGGATCCCATGGTCATGATTCTACTTCCACACATATTGTGCTGTAAAGTGGGTCCCCTGGTCTCACGTTGTATGGAATATCATGTTGATGAATCACATGCTCCATAAGCCCTCGAAAAGTAGTACTGACTGTGGCCCTGTAGAAAGGAAAGGTGAAATCATACTGTTCCTGTGAGAATAAACTGTTGATCTTCCCAGGTAAAGAGGGTTCAATATGATCAATTTGCCAAGTGGCCAGTAGGACTCTTTAAGGAATAGTGCCATGGTAGGGACTTGGTGTTGGTCTCTGTTGACAAGTTGAATATTCAGAGGCAGCAATAATTAGATCGCCCTTCTTAAATGGGAGTGTATTCTGTTGGGCTCAAATACAGTCTTCATCTCTGCTACCACATCTACTCCATTCATGTGCCCATGGTGCCAGTTAGGGGATGCCCAATGATAAAGGCAATGGTCTATTGGCTGAGGCATTTTGTCAACTTGGTTGTTCAGTGCCTCTTCATGGTAGATGCTTTCACATGTGAGACAAACATCTTCACACTTTATCCTCACTTCCATATGCCCATGAATTTGCTTCTGTCTCCTTGTCACCTATTTTCCAGTCTTTCGCGTTACAGCCCCTAACTAGGTGGTCTGACCATCTAAACTTCTTTTTCCATTGAAAATGGATGGTCAGGTACATTGTCCAAAACTGCTCATTGAGAGAATTTTTTCTTGCCAATGTCTTTCAAGGCCATCATTGAGTGAGGCTGTATTGCAGGTGATGTCCATTTTTGGCTAGTATCCACATACACCCACATATGGATGTCTGCACATCCATGCTTAGGTTTTTTTCCTCTTCTATCAGCTGGTGATATGATCATAAATGTCAGCTGGATGCCATGGGGATCTGGGCTATCTGCTCGTGCATCATGCTGGTGCCCCCTGACCCTACTCATGTTTAATCTAAAACATCCCACCTTCATCTTATGATGAATTGTTGGTAGATCCACTTAATCTTGTGGCTTGGTATATCTGACAGAACCCAGCCCACGGGGGAATTTCTGGACTCTTAGTTTCTTGGTCTCTAATGTGCAGACATTCTGTCTCCACCAGGGCCCAGTAGCACATCATGAGTTTTTTGTTTGTTTGTTTTTCAAGTTTACAGTTCTTCACTGCTATTGTCAGTGGTCTTGCTCCAGTATCCCAGTGACTTGTTTTGTGGCTCTTCCACTGGTGTTTGCCAAAACCTGTACATGGCATCGTTTCTCACCATTGATACCTCCCACACCATAGGGTCTGCTGGATCATATGGCTCAAGAGGCAGGATTGCTTGCACTAATAGTCTGGACTTGATGTAAAATTCTTTCCTACTCTGAGCCCCCCTCAAAGCTGGCAGCCTTCCATGTCGCCTAGTACATGAACTGGAGATTTATTCCTAGGTGTGCAATATAGTGTCCCAGAACCTAAAGAGGCCTATCAGATGTTTTATTTTCTTCTTCATGGTAGAAGTGAAAGATATGACAATTTGTCTTTTAATTTGGAGAGGATGTCTCAACACACTCCTGACCACTGGGACCCTAAAAATTTTTACAGCTGTAGCAGACCCTGAATTTTCATAGAATTTATCTCCCACCTCTGGAGCATATGTGTTTTACCAAGGCCTCCAACATACTGATGCCCCTTCCTCATCCATCCCAATTAACATAATATCATTGATATAGTAATAGATCGATGTGAAGTTCTACAGGATGTCCAAACAGTCCAGACTTCTTTGTACTATATTATGACAAACAGCATGAGAGTTAACTAGCTCTGCATCAAAACAATAAATATATATTGTTGTCATATACATGTGAATTCAAGTTCATTTTGATCCTCTTTTCTGATTGGGACAGAATGTATTTGTCATATCAATGGCTACAAACCATGTATCAAGGCCATATAAATGTGTCCTAGCAAAGACCCACATCTGATAAAGTGGGTATGATTAGGAACTACTACTTGGTTAAGCTTGGTGTAGTCAGTAGTCATCCTTCAGAAACTACTGGATTTCTGCAAGGCCAGACTGGCGAATTCAATGGAGATATAATTTGGACCACTACACCTGCATCTGTTAGAGTTTTAAGGGTGGCATTAATTTCTGTCATCTGCCTCCTTCCATGATGCACTATTGCTTTTAATTTACTACCTTGGTAGAGGGGCAGTTTCATTTGCTTCCATCTGCACTTCCTCACTGTGGTAGCCCTTGCTCCATAATCCAAGGACCCAATGTGGCCATTGCTTCAACTGCTGAATGTATTAATCTTAATTATACATTTGGACAAGGTGGGGATGATTATCAGGTGTGTCCACAGATCTAGTGGATCCACTGTAAGTTGGACCCTGGCCAGGACTCCATGTATTGCTTAGCCCTTTTATTCTTTGACTTTATCAGAGGATATGACAATGAAACTCCAGATCTCTGGATAATAATGATAATTAGTCCCATGGTTCAGGAGTCCTTGAAATATTTGGGTGTTCCTTTTCCCCAGTGTACCTTTAATTGAGTAAATATCGTTACTATGTATACATGCTGTGATTTTGCAGAGATCTTCCTCTTGTGGATCCAGCCACTTTAGTCAATGGGTCCAGGTCAGAAATTGGGCCAGGAATCATGAATTTTTATTGGAATGACTTCTCTTAGTGTCTCAATCATCTAGTCTTAATTTCTTCTGAGTAGTACCCTTGTTCCCTACCCATCTATTTTGCCTGTAAGACCTTATGTTTTATTAATCATCTCCATAACAGTCTTACAGATCAGACCCTATTGGCTGCTACTCTGACCTTGCTAGCCATTGTGGCAATTGTGGCCTTGTGACTTCTGGTATTTAAGCTCCACTACTTGGCCTCTATAGTATTGGCATTTTATCATATCAGCAAGCTAAGTTTTGTGACTCTCTCTCCTACTATCAGGCTAGTCTACAGAAGAGATACACCACTAAACTTCTTAGTGATGCTAGTACCCCTCTCATCAGAGCATTCCTTATGCCCTTGGTAGATGGTGTGTCATGAGGTCCATCCTGTGGAGCATAATTGTCTCATGGGTTTCTCTCAGATGCACAAAGTAGATCCATTCTATCATGCCTATTTCTCTGGGCCTCTTAATCTTTTCTTCCACCATCTTCCTTGGCATTTCAACTTCACTCAGTATGGGCCATCACCTTTTCCATGCTTTTAGTTGCTTTTCTGTAAGGGAGTTCACACCATATCCTGGAGTCCTCACCAAGGTGTTAAATCATACATCTCTGGAGGACACTCACAAGTCAGTAGACTCTTCCATATCCAATTTTGTCATCTATATTCCCTTTATCAAATACCCTCAGAATTGAGTCCCACGTGTTACTCCCTGAGCTTCTGCTGGTACCTGCTGGCTGGTCTTACAGCTTCTTTGAGGTATAAACCTTTTTATCCCTCATCAGGCCCAACACCTTCCCAGCTGGGTTATGCTGCAACTTAACCCTAGTTATAGGTCTAGCTGCCAGGAGAAGTGTTTGGGGAGATATGGATGGGAGTACCTGTTGACTTTTGGGTACAGGATTCTGGATGGTCTTCCAATATTGAAATGGAGAACTTACTCTTACTAGATGATCCACTTCTGTAGACCCTCAAGGTTTAAAAGTGTCTACTATTTCCTTCCTAAAAGCCTGATATATCTTGCCTACTAGTGCCTTCTTTTCCATGGGACCACCCTCCCAATTCTTTTTTTTAAATTTAATTATTTTTTATTTCAGCATATTACAGGGGTACAAATGTTTAGGTTACATATATTGCCTTTGCCCTACCTGAGTCAGAACTTTAAGCATGTCCATCCCCCACATGGTGTGCACCACATCCATTAGGTGTGAATATACCCATCCCCTCCTCCCCCCTCAACCTGCCTGATACCCGATGAATGTTACTACTAAATGTGCACATAACTATTGATTAGTTAGTAACAATTTGATGGTGACTACATGTGGTGCTTGTTTTTCCATTCTTATCATACTTCACTTAGTAGAATGGGCTCTAGCTCTATCCAAGATAATACAAGAGGTGCTAGATTACCATTGTTTTTTTTGGCTGAGTAGAATTCCATGTTATACATATACCATATTTTATTAATCCACTCATGTATTGATGGGCACTTGAGTTGTTTTCACATCTTTGCAATTGTGAATTGTGCTGCTATAAACATTTGAATGCAGATGTCTTCTTTATAGAATGTCTTTTGTTCCTTTGGGTAGATGCCCAGTAATGGGATTGCTGGATCAAATGGTAGTTCTACATTTAGCTCTTAGAGGTATCTCCATATTACTTTCTATACAGGTTGTACTAGTTTGAAGTTCCACCAGCAGTGTATGAGTGTTCCTATCTCTCTACATCCACGCCAACATTTATTGTTTTAGGACTTTTTGATAAAAGCTATTCTCATTGGAGTTAAGTGATAGTTAAGTGGTTTTGGTTTTCATTTCCCTGATGATTAGAGATGTTGAGCACTTTTTCATATGTTTTTTGGCCATTAGTCTGTCGTCTTTTGCAAAGTTTCTGTTCAATGTCCTTTGCCCACTTTTTAATGGGGTTATTTGATTTTTTCTTGCTGATTTTCCTGAGTTCCGTATAGATTCTAGTTATCAGCCCTTTATTGGATGTGTAGCATGCGAATATTTTCTCCCATTCTGTAGGTTGTCTGTTTGCTCTTGTGATAGTTTTCTTGTCTATGCAGAAGCTTTTTAATTTGATCAGGTCCCATTTATTTATTTTTGTTGTTGCTGCGATTGCTTTTGGGGTCTTCTTCATAAATTCTTTCCCTAGGCCAATGTGTATAAAAGTTTTTCCAGCATTTTCTTCTAGAATTCTTGCAGTTCCATGTCTTAGGTTTAAGTCTGTTATCCACTGTGGGTTCATTTTTGTGAGAGGTGAGAGGTGCAGATCCTGTTTCAGTCTTCTACATGTGTCTATCCAATTTTCCTAGCACCATTTATTGAATAAGGATTCTTTTCCCCAGTGTATGTTTTTGTCTGCTTTGTCAAAGATTAGATGGCGATATGAGGATGGTTTTATATCTGGGTTCTCAGTTCTGTGTCATTGGTCTATGTCGCTGTTCTTGTGCCAGTACTATGCTGTTTTAGTTACTATAGCCTTGTAGTATAGCTTGAAGTCTGGTAAATGGATGCCTCCCAATTTGTTCTCCTTGCTTTGGATAGCTTTTGCTATATGAGGTCTTCTCTGGTTCCATACAAAGTATAGAATTATTATTTCTAGATCTGCAAAAAATGATGTTGGTATTTTAATAAGGATTGCATTGAATCTGTAGATCACTTTGGGCAGTATAGACATTTTAACAATGTTGATTCTGCTGACCCATCAACATGGTATGGTTTTCCACCTGTTTACATCCTCTGCTATTTCCTTCCTCAGTGTTTCATAGTTCTCCCTGTAGAGGTCTTTCACCTCCTTAGTTAAATATATTCCTAGGTATTTTATTTTCTTTGTTGCTATTGTGAAGGGTATTTAGTCTTTGATTTGATCCTCAGTTTGACTGTTGTTGGCGTAGAGGAATGGTACTGATTTCCGTACATTGATTTTGTAACCTGAGATTTTGCTGAGTTTGTTTATCAATTCCAGTGGTCTCATGGCAGAATGTTTGGGGTTTTCTAGATATAAGATCATATCGTCAGCAAAGAGTGATAGTTTGACCTGTTCTGCCCCCATTTGGATGCTCTTGATTTCCTTCTCTTGTCTGATTGCTCTGGCTAGGACTATGTTTGTCTGCCTGTTTGTTTTTTTCACTTTCATTTAAATCTTTCCTTCTTGCAGAGACACTGTTGCTGGAGCTGTTTCTCATCCGCTATCTTCACTCTATCCCCACCCTCTCAATTCTGATGAGAGTTTTAAGAGTTGGAACACCATTTTGGGCCAGGAGCTGTCTCTGCTCCACCTGTCACCAGTGAGGGGATTCTCACTGCCAGCCTGGCAATGAGTAATCTAGTTCCAAAGGCCGATCTTATCACCCACTTTCGTAAAGCACTCCTAGCACCATCTTCCATGTGCTGGGTTTTCTGGAAGCAGACACTAAGATGAAGTTTAGAGTACGGGATATTTTTTAGAGACCAATAACTGTGAAAGGAAGCATGATTGAGTTAATAAAGCAGTCAAAGTGTCATGCAGTGTCCTGACAAAGCCTTGGCCAACCCAGTGAGGAACTCTGGAACAAGTGTCACTCTTCCCAGTTGCCCCAGGGCAGGCTCAAATGGCCAGGCCTCTTTACCTGCCACCCCTCACCAATTTTCTCAGTCACCTGATGATGGCAGCCTTGGGTCACATTGCTCTCTGTAGGCATTACCTCAGGCCAGGTGGCTCTGAAGGAGCTGACAGCTGGATTCAGTGTGCCAACCATACTCCCTGTAGGTGGGTAGCAAGTCCTTCCTTGAAGGAGGAGCTGGGTGGCATGTGTTCATGTCCCCCACCATTCTGGTCACCTGTGTCAGTATAAGTTACAGTTTGTGAACTATCTCACTAATGGAAAGGTCCAGAGCAGAACACAGTATTGTCCTCAGGGACTCTGTAACTAGCACACAGTGCCCTCAAACCAAACCTCCTTAGAGCAGGATCCAATACACGGTCCATGCCCTTAACATGGCAATCTTTTTTTGTTTTTGTTTTTTTCATCATATTATCCAAATATGCAAAGCTGCTGTAGAGAAGGGAAGGAAAAGTAGCAGTTATTAAAGTAGTATGCAGTGGGAAGAATATGATGTTGGAATCAGGATGAGATGGGTATGGATCCCTGTCCTGCTACTATTTGCTGTGTGACCAGCACATACTCGGATGTACATAAACATGGGTGAAAGTGGTTTTAAAGTGATTTAAAGTGATTTAAGTTCTCTAAGGCTCTTTCCTTCTCTGTAAATACCTACCACACAGGTTTGTTCTGAGAATTAAAAAAATATAATCATGAAAAGCTATTCACTGCTACATCCCTGGCACCAAGAACAGTGTCCGGCCCTTAAACAGCACTGAGATATTTGAATGGATGAATGTCTCAATAAATTTAGAGCACAATAAATGCTAACTTCTATGATTGTTATGTACTAAACCCTTTACATGTATAAATCATAAAATCTTTATAATAATCCTATGATTGTTGTATCTTCGCCATTTTACCAATGAGGAAATTGAGGCTCAGAAAGGATAAGGTCATGTTGCCAACAAGTAGATAAGCCAGAATTAGAGCCCATATCTCTGTGCCTCAGAAGCCTGTGCTCTTTCTCTTACTAGTTTCTACTATCTGTACCATCATACTGAATATCAACCAGGTGGTGGATTTTCTGATAGAAGGTCAACCTTTTCAAAGGAAGGTGCTATTATTTTCAGTGGCTGAGGCTACTGACAATTTGTTAATTCTTTAGGCTATGATAAGAATAGATGCTTTATCCTCAAGGATCAATCGATTTTGCCATATTTTCACACATAGATTTTGACAATGGAGCAAGCATCAATAGAAGGTTAAGAAGTTTCATTCGTTAGTCAAGGTTTAATCTCAGCTGTGAGCCAATACCAAAATGAATATTATACAATATACTTTATATACTTTAAAAAATACATTTTTCTGCTGCTGCAAGTTTTTCTTCCACTGTTACTTAGCTTTCTATTGATGCTTGCTGGTAGCTTGGTGAATGAAGTGCTGGTGGACTTGAGTATGGCCCCTCCAAAGGGAATTGCCCTAATCTTATCAGTATACTCCATTCACCAAGCTCAAGTCCACTGAATACTTTTTGATAAAACACTGATTTGAAGATACTCAAAGAGCCACTTTGGAGGTCTTTGTTTTCCTTTCTCTCTTTTGTCCTTACAAGCCTGAATCCAACAAAATGCTTCTCTTTCTGGCCAGGTGAAACTAGGCCATAATTAGCCTTGTCCAGAGCTCTTGAATGCACAGCCAGCCCTGGCTCTTTATCTTTAATCTTGAGACCAGGATCTCATGTTCTTTTTAAAGTGTGTAAAGCATATTACGTAATACTCATTTTAGTGTTGGCTCGCAGCTGAGATTAAACCTTGACTGATGAACGAACCTTTCAAATCTGAAGGCAATAGTTAAGTAACAAAATCTTTGAACTGGCAGCAGTACAATAGCATGTGTGCTAGGAAAGTGTAAGGAGCTTAAAAACAAGTATTTTCTGTTAATTTTAGCTGCCCTACACTGTAAGAAGACTCACCAGCCCTATGTGTCCATACTTAAGAAATAATGAGAACGGGTATGATCTTACTCCTAGTAATTGAGGGATGGGCAGGGTTGGGAGTATTCACCATATTCTTCATCTTCATCATTTTCTCATGTGAGTGGTAAGTTTTTCCATCCAGCCACTGTCAGATCATTACCTCACTATTTACAAACTATACCCATTATCATTATCACTATCACTATCAGCATCATCATATATCATTATAGAACATGATCATACCTCTATTTAAATATATCCCCCACAAGCCTGTTTTCTTCAGGACCCCTTGTCTAAACAACTTCAGAATTGTTCACACTGACAGTTAACTGCCATCATTCATTCAAAATTGAGTGATATTATGTTCTTTTGTTATAGCATATGTCTCGTTTCTTCACTTCTGATTCTCACAAAGGAGAATATATGTGTGTGTGAGTGTGTATGTGTATATGTATATATATAATTCACCAGCAAATCCAGTTGGCTGTACCTTGAAAATACATCCAGTATGTGATATTATATATATATGTTATATATGCTCATACAATATTTTGTATATAAAATCTCTAGCCTGGAACACAGCTATAGCCTCCTCATTGGTCTCTCTGCTCACTCTACATGGTCACTCTTGCTTCCTACAATCCATTCTTTCTCCAATAGCAGCCTGAGTGATCCCTTATAAATGTAAATTAGGTCATGTAACTCTCCTGTGCAGAAGTTTCCAACCACTTCTGATTACATTCCAAACAAAACCCATACTTCCTGCCATGTCCCACAAGCGCCTGCTAGATCTGGGCCCTTCTGACCTTTGAGCCTCATCTTCACTCACTCTCCTCCTTTCACACTCTGCTCCAGCCACACTGGATAAAATTAGAAAAGGTGAGTGTTATAGGATGCATAATGGGACTTTTTCTGTAGTCTCGGAACTTTGGCTAAAGCTCAAAACTGGGGGCAATGGGAGCTAAGTAAATAATAATAATGAAAGTGTACAATTATCCAGCACCAGGCGTATTTCTAAGTGCTTTCACATGAGTTGACTCATTTAAACACTACTTCATGAGGCAGGTACTATTATCATCCTCATTTTACAGAAAAGGAAACCAGAGTACAGAGATGATAAATAACTTGCCTGAAATCACACAAGTGTGCAGGGACCAAGAGTTAAATCCAGGTGATCTGATTCCAGAGTCCACACCCTTCACAGCCACGTTTCAGCTGCTCCTCACAGTCTCAAGGGATCAGCCAAGGAGCTACCAAATGCCACTTTCCAGTTCTTTCTAAGAGATGGCTAAGCTACCTCTTTAGACGCTTACCCCCACCAGCATATCCAG
This sequence comes from Propithecus coquereli, assembly GCF_000956105.1. Taxonomy (NCBI): domain Eukaryota; kingdom Metazoa; phylum Chordata; class Mammalia; order Primates; family Indriidae; genus Propithecus; species Propithecus coquereli. The sequence continues at coordinate 9,276,585 of NW_012156284.1, forward strand.
CCTGGATAAGCAGAAGAATGGGGCTTTTTGACAGCAGAAGAATCTTTGAAGAAAGGAAATTTGTGTGAATGGGAAGCTGTCAACCACAGTGGGGACATTTTCCTTCCTTCCCCATGGGGGGCAAAGGGGTGGTCTCCTCAAGTTCAAGCCAAATGAGACTGAATCGTTAGCTGATGATATGTCCTAGAGTACCAGTTGCACCGAACTCCTTAATGGCAGGGGCTGTGTGTTTGGCTCTCTGTGTCTGCAGTTCCTAGCACAGTGTCAGAAACAGTGTAAGATGCTTGGCACAAGAGTGAGGGAGGCATAGTGGCACTGGAGCATTTTCATGCAGAGCACTTCTGTCAACTGGCTGGGAAACAACCAGGAAATGAGATGGATGATTTGGGCCTTGAGTTGCTTATGATCTAGACAGGGAGATCAAATGCAGGGAGCAATAGTAAAAAAGAAAAAAAAAGAGAAAATACAGTTGCCAAGTACAAAAACTAACAGAAATCAGTAAGGAGGGCTTAATAAAGGTTGCAGTTATTATTATCTTCATTTAGTAGATGTCAAAACAAGAGACATAAAGATAATGAAGGCCGTGGATTTATGACCATAGTGCCATCAGACATGCCAGCCAGATTCAGTCAATTTGATTTGCTGGGGCCCATCTTCCAATTCCTGTGATTGACTGGGGCCTAAAGACTTGGGAACATTATTACTGGAAAAATCATGATAATGAAACTTGCTACAGAATAATGACTACATCTTACAGCTGCATCTGATTCCACTACATCTGTGCCTGTTGACTCAGTAAGCAGTGCCAGGTTCTCTTGTGTAATTGTAGCCAAAGTTAGGGAGGCTGGCAGCTATGTTAGGTGGGAAAATAGAGTGGGGAGGTGTGGGGGAGGGATATGCTTTTAACGAGAACCATGAACGGGGGTTTAAAGAGGCTTCTTTACAAATAGGTGGCAGAATAGTGTAGGCTATTGCTTATGAACTAGGGCATTGGAGCCACACAGGCTAGTTTCAAATTCTGGTTCTGCTTAGTAACAATGATGAACTTATTAATTCTGGCTCTGGCATGTGGCATGTTAATCAGCCCTTTTATGACTCTGTTTTCTCGTCCATAAAGTGAAACTAATAACAGTGCCTACCTCATAGGATTATTAGAGTCTTAAATGAAATAATGATATATGTAAAGTACCTGGCACATAGCTGGTGCTTAACAAATATTTGCTATTATTATTATCTTCTACCAGTATTTTCCACATTTTGGTTGCAACCCATTATTAGATGATAAAAACAATTTAGGCAGTCATGATCTGGATATTTTATTAATGAGGTAGCAATGGATGAAAAATATGAGTCCATCTAATGTTGTAAATGTAAATATTGTTTCATGAAACTTGTTTCATGTGTTTATGTATATGCATATATATATAACATGCACACACATACATAAACACATAAATATACACATACACACATGGGTACACATGAAAACATATGCATACTTGTACACGTAAATATAAAAATACACTTATACTAATAGAGACAAACCTATAAAAATACACGCAGTTGCAGGATATACACATGCATATATACACTTGCACATATTCATAGGTACACAAACACACATATACATAAAGACATACATACAAATATACAGACACATAACGGCTACATATACACACATGCACACATATACATATGCACATATGCATATATAAACATGAAATACACTAATACACATAAAATACATATATACCCATGTGCACGACACACACTAATGTGTATATATATACACACACATACATGCAAAAACATAAATATACATAAACATGTATATACAAACACATGCATGCATATAACATACACGCACAGATGCACAGACATACATTAACACACACATACACATGTATATATGCCAACATACGCACAGATACATGTTGACGCATGCTGATGTACATACTCATATACGTACATATACGTATACATACATATACACACAGATACAAGCACACACATACACACATTTTCATATACACACACCCCTACACATATATACTCAAACAAATAAACACAAATATGCATACATACACATACGTATATACACATATAAACACACACACATATCCACAGCACTATTCTGTTGGCGTGAAAGCCAGGCTCTGGATTTCAAGTGTGCCCGTGCCTTTGATCTGTGTTCAGACTAGATCAGTCCTCAAACCTACAGCACACCTGATGCCAATGGTGAAACACATCTGATCACACCAGAAGAATTTTTAAATCATAATTAAAAGTTTTCATTTCTGCTTTTAAGCCAGAAATATATTCATATTACCTACCAAAGAGAAAATTAGAAAAGTAGTTTTGACTGGAATTCATTTTTAGTCTTGCTTTTGAATCTTTGAAAGGAGAAATATGAAGCACCAGCAGCTGCTCTTCATCCAAGGAAGAATACTTTTTGGAGTTCCTGAGCTTGGCCGATTGCCACTCGGAAAAGACTGGGTGACATCATCAACAGTTCATGTCCAAATTTTCAGCTTCTGGGAGACGCTGGAACTTGGGTCACATCATCAAAGCCTGGCTCCACAGGACACAGAAATACTGCTGAGAATTGTTTCATCTGACTTACTTTAGAATGGTTGATTCCTAACCAGAATTCAAGGAGAAAGGGAACTTGGATGAATGAAACCTATTACAAAAACATACAAGCAGAGAAGCCTTCAAATTTTCCTTTTCACTGACCCAATGTATAGGAGCATGGTGACCTGGTAAGCCATGTGTTGAAACTGGTGGAGCCATAAGTAGGAGGGACTGGGTCCCTGATTCACCACTTAGAAGAGAGGCGCCTGCCTAATAGGAACACCCATTGGACTTTTAAATGAGTTAGAAAAAACCTGTTGTATTTGAAACTGTTACAAATTTGGGTCTGTTTGTCCTAGTAGTTACCCTACTAGGACAATAATATCAGTGTCTTATATGAGATGCATCTTTCTGGATTTGTAATTTGGATCAGAACATTCCTTGAGTTTGGCTACGGATTTGAAAGTAATGTGGAGCTAATTAAAACCCTCTCTACTGAGTTTGACCATTAGTACTTGTGGCTCTGCAAGTGGGCTGCAGATTTTTTTTTTATTTCAGCATATTATGGGGGTACAGATGTTTAGATTACGTATGTTGCCCTTGTCCAGCCCCCAAGTCCGAGTTTCAAATATGTCATCCTTTGGGTGGTGCGCATTGAACTCTTTGTGTATGCATATACCCGTCCCC
>NW_012156284.1:9283727-9289492 GCF_000956105.1 Propithecus coquereli
TTTTTCTTCCAAGTCCTGGATCTTTTTTGTGGTTTCTTTGTGTTGGTTATCCATTTTTTCTTGTATATCATTCAGTTTTCTTGCAATCCATGTTTGAAATTCTTCTTCTGTCATTTTAATTTTCTGAGTTTAGTTAATGTCCATTGCTGGGGAGCTGTTGTTCCTCTTTGGGGGTGTGCTTTCCGTTTGAGTCTTCACACTTCCAGAGTTCTTTCACTGGTTCCTTCCCATCTAGATCAGTTTTTCCTTCTTGCCTTTAAATTTTCGTTTGGATAATGACACGCCCTGTTCAGTCTCTGAGCCAGTAGGTGATGTTTGTGGGTGAGATTCGACCACACCCTTTATGATGAATCAGTAGATACAGTAAAAGGATGCGCATGATGACCTCCCTGGCACTTGCAGGGAGGAGCGAGCTGCGGTGCTGTTTTTAGGTTCTGTAGCTAGCTCTTATTCCTTCTAGAGAGGCTGTTTTTAGGTTCTGTAGCCAGCTCTTATTCCTTCTAGAGAGGCCCTCTTGTGCCTCGGGTGTTGGGCTGGGCTCTGGGATTTACAGGTGTGTCCCTATTCTCCACCTCAGTGGGAGGAGTGAGTCTGGGTGGGGCTGGGTTGGGCAAACCTGCCCTCAGGCTCCACAACTGCTGCTAGCAGGTTCAAAGGTCTACTCTTTGTTTCTGTGCAAAGCTGCCAGGAGGGGCTGAAATGGGTCCATTCAGCTGAAAGTCTGGGCTTCGGGGCTGGGGCTGTCCAAGACCCGCACTCTGGAGCAGGTCTTGCTCCCCTCCACTCTCCCCCTCTCCGTAGCCTCTCCTAGGCCTCTTTCAGCAAGCGGGGCCTCAGGCCGATGGATCTCCACTGGCTCTGATGTGGGCCAGGAGGTTCCCTACCCGGGATCGTAGACTTAGCTAGGTGCCCAGCCCTCTTTTAGGAGAAGGGTTGCCGGTCAGGCACGCTGATCTGCCCCTGAAGGCACACACTCCTCAGTAGGGTTTTTCACAGATCTCTCCTCCGTGCCCTGGGGCAGTGCGATCATGACCTGGGTGTACGGGGTCTGGTCTGCAGGCCTGTCCCCTGGACCCTGGAGATCAATTCCTGACCCTGCCAGGGCGAGAGGTGCTGGTCTTGAATCACCTACAGGGTACCCAATCTGGATCGATTTCACTCCACCTCGGGATTTGCCCCGCTCTCCTGAAGTCCCCTGGCAAGCAGCACCTGGGAGGGCTGGCAAGTAGGGAACTCGCAGTCTGAGTACCCCTCAGTCTGCTGTAGGGCCCCAAAAGGAAAGGTCCCATTCCTTGGAGATGCCTCCGTGTGATGGCTAAATTGTCTCTCTGGGCACGCATGGGTAGGGAGGGGGAAGGAGAGAATGGAGCACTATTGCATCTGCCGCTAGGCCCAGGTCTGCGCCCCGAAGGGGCTGGGAGCCCGGCGCTGAGTCCGCAAGAGGCCACTGCTCACTGGCGGCAGCCTTCTCTGGGCTGGTGTTGACAGGTCTCTCCAGCCACTCAGGAGCCCACCTGCAGTCCGAGATGCAAGGGAGGGGGAAGTTAACTGCTCCACCTACCCTTGTCGCTGGTCTCCAAGCCTCTCGGGACATTTCCCCTTCCAGTTCTCCTCCGCAACGTCTTCCCGTGGAGTCTCCTGTAGTTTCAGGCACCCTTCCTTCTGACCCTCACCCGATCTATGTTTCTCTGCTCGCTTATTTTTTTTTTCTCTTCTAAAATTCGTCTTTTTTGCAGAGACCTTCTGACTGGCGGCTTGTCTCATCCGCCATCCTGCAGATTTTTAATAAAGTAGAAAAGCAGCTAAATTACTATTGACCTTGAGATAATTTAGGCAGTGCCAAACACACAAAAATTATTTATTTTGTTTAATAAACAATCATATAGCACTTTGCTAGCACTTTTATAATTGTTTCATAAATATCAACTCATTCGATTTTTCTCAATAACCCTACAAGCTAGGCTCTATTATTACCTACACTTTAGGTATAAGGAAATTGAGGCACAGAGAGGTTAAGTAATTTGCCCAAGGTCACACAGCTAATAAGTGGCAGAGTTGGGAAGAAAACCCAGGCAATTTGGCTGCAGAGACCATGCCCTTATCTACCACACTAGGTTGCCTACCATTTATGGATGAACTGGGGTTTCTGCCCTACTTTTGGTGAGGATCAGATCTGATTCTTTCCATCAACATCAAAGGAGACAGTGGTTTTTCAAGGAGTATTCAGGACCATAGTTTTGCTTTCAACAGAAGACAGCCTCTAATCCCTGAACTCTTCCTTAGTTAGAAAGTAGAGGACTGCCACCTACTGCCTCCATGATACCATTTTCAGTGTTCCTTGGAGGTTGCATGTGTGTGTGCACATGGAAGGAGGCAGCCGGCCCCACAAAGCTGCTTTGCTTGTGAGAATTAATAGGATCACAGCACACAGTGGTATGATTGTAAATAGAAAGACTGCTCTATTCAAACAAATCTGTTTCTTACTTCATGCCAAGAGCTACAGTGGGTAAGCTTGAATTCAAATTGGCCTTGGTGCATGGAGTGTTGTTTCTTCTGTAACAAGCCCTTGGCTGTGGCCAGATCTCATTAGTCCATGATCCCAGTCCTGTGAATGTTCAGTAGGGCAGAGGTGGCCCAGGGCTATGAGTTGTCAGGGGTCTGCCATGTCTGTGGGTGAGAGGAGTGGAGAGAGGTAAATATCCCACTCCAGCAACTATCTCTTGTCTTCACTGAAACTGATTCAGGTTGGGTCATTAACTCTCATATACCCCCTTCCTTACTTTCTGCTTAGAAGCTCCTATGGGAATTCTATAACTCTCTTCTTTCTTCCTTTTATTCCGAAGGATTGAACTCATCACTACTGCCAATAACCCCATTATTGAGGTACTTAGGGGTCAGTCGCCTAGGCAGTGTCCTTGGCAGATTCTAGACCACTTTTCAAGGCGCTGCATGACCTATTGAGTGTTCTGGGTTGGTAAGGAAAGGTTGCAACACAGTGCTAAAAAGTAGACAAAAAATAGATATCAAACTTCAAGTCACCTATTCTAGGTCAACCATTGTGCCAGGTGTTTACGTGCTCAGTTTTTGAGGTAACTAAGGGTTAATTACCACAGCTGTGATTTTTTTTTTCATTTGAACCTCACTGTTTTCTTCCAAGGTAGGTTTTACTATCTTGTTTTATAGATGAGTAAACTGAGGCACAGCTATATTAAATAACTTGCTCAGGGTCACACAACAAGTAGTTTCAGATCCAGGATTCACACCTAGTTCTAACATCACAGTCCATGTGTTATACTTAGCCATATGGAGACTGCTTGGCCACAGTACAAGACTCTCAGAAGATCCCAGAAGTTTGTCTAGATTTGCTTCTTCACCAGTCTGATTGCTGTTTGCCCATTTCTGGGGAGAAACTCAGTAGGTAGCATCTAAGAACCATGCATTGGCTGGCAACCAGGCCTTACCATGGACCCCATGAAGGAGCAGGAGGAGCTTCGTTGTCCTCGCCCCTGCACTCTGGGTTTTATAGCCTTTCGTGCCCTAGTAACTTATTTCCCCAGGTGACCAGCTGGTAGGTGGTCTGCTGAAGTTGCTTTACAAATGGTTTGCATCCTAACTCCTTCACACTAAGGTGCTGAAAATTTTGTGGGTTTAGTTTCTGAGGAACTATTGCATTTCAAAAGAGAAGCAGTTCATTTGCATTTTCATTTTATTCCAGTGATGGAGAGCAAATCTTGTACAGAGAGCTGGCTCATTAATGGTGAAACCTGTAGCATGCTTGGGGCATGGGCCTGGGCAGGGGAGGGAGAGAAGGGTGGAGTTTTCCTTGCTGGAATAGTCACCTTTGTAAAGCTATGATTCTTAGCAGTATCATTTAGGACTCACCCCCTACTTCATGCCTTTAACCATGTAGTGAAGAAGAGAGCTGAGAAATAAGTTTATGTCTCCTCTGAGTATGTTCTTGAATGAAGCCAAGTGTCCTGGCACTTGGAAAACTGAGCAAAATCCAGTAATAATGGCTAATAGTTATATAGCACTTCATATATGTCAGATGCTGTTCTAAGTGCTTTATGTATTCATTATTTCACTTAATTCTCACAATGACTTTCAGAGGTAGGTACATTTTTATTGTTATCATCATCATTTTACACATTTAGACATTGAGACACAGAGAGGTAATGTAACTTGCTCAAGATCACACAGCTAGGAAGTGGCGAAGCCACCATTATAAACCCCAGCAGTGTGACTCTAGAGTGTGTGCACGTAATCATCACACCATCCTACCTCAGGGAGAGGAAAGGTGGCCAAAGTGTGATCCTGCAGAATCTTTTCAGGGTAGGCTGCCTATGCTTTGACTCTTAAGTTGGCTATGGTACTTGCTAGGCCGTTAACAAAAACTAGAATGTGATGTGATGACATTTATGCTGTATGTAAGATTGTTTGCTTGTCTGCCATTGTTGTTCCTGGTACCAAGAACAAGAATGTCAATGTCCAGGAAATAAACATTTTGGATTTAAGCTTTATCGCCTGCAAAACTGAAAATTGAGCCATTTTTTCCACCAATCAACTGATTCTACTCTTGCTAATTCTGTTGTGGACCAAATCACTGTTTTGTTCAAATGAATGGAGGCAAAATCCACACTCATCTTGTGATGTCATATCCCTGGAGAAAAGTGAGCGGGCATGTTTATCTGTAGTGTAGTAAAATAATCTCTGAATTTAATTAATTTGTGAACCACCTCCAAGATAACTTTCAGCTGTACACATATGTGATTCTGCAGGTAAAGACTGGGAATGCTACACATTTTTGCCAATTACCATACAATTTTCAAGTCCAACTTTAAGAATGTCATAGTCCCCAAGCTGACTGTTTCACTGCAAAGAAGAATTAAGTGGCAAGAAATTTGGTATTTGTTGCCCTACATTCAGTAAAGCACAAGTGGCTTTAAATATTACACATCTGTTATTTTTAGAGGCCCCCAAACTCTTACTCGCTCTAGGTTTAGAAGGCTGATCTAAATAAATAAATAAATAGCAAGGGCTTCTGCTTAAATTAGGTCTTTCTCAGTTTCCATGGCATCCAATCTGTTAGCACCAATATTCTCACCAGGAACTGTGCTCAGCCTTTAGGATGCCAATGTTTGCTGTAAGGTTTATAGGGCATATCATAGCTCAGTCAATTTATTATACTGAAGGAAAAAGAGGATTTGTGGAAGTCTATAGGTGATCACTATTCCTGGTGTCAGAGTTTAGTCCTAGCCTTCACATAACTCTGTAGGTAACTGGGATTTGATAGAATTACAAATGATATATTTACAGTAAGTGCTTGGTCTCTAGTTACATTGTTCTATAGCAGTCACTGCAGGTAACACTCATAGGCTGACCCTAAAAAAAGGGTACCCCAGGGAAACCATTCCACCACAGACAATGCGGAAACAACCAGAGTTTGAACAATGTGAAAATCTTCATTTTGTCCTTAAAGAAGCTTAACTGCAAGACTCAGGAGAACCTTTTCATGTATTAGTGTGTCCACACTGAATTTATTTCCACAAACAGACAGACAGGCAAACAAACAGTACCTTTGTAAGCCTTTTTTAGAATGGGAAAAACATAATTCAACTGATATGTGCAGTTTCCAAAGAAACTAATAGAAAGGCAGGTGTGGATTTGTTAAAATATATATGACTGTGTGAAGCGAAAGAATTTAAAATAAATTTAGCAAGTAAAAAGGCCTTCATTCTTCTTTGGATATATCACTTGAAACTGCT
>NW_012156284.1:9289632-9299803 GCF_000956105.1 Propithecus coquereli
ATTTTTTTCTATCTTTTAAATAAATTTCGTTATGTATATTCGAGGTTTACAACATAATGTTATGGGATACGTATAGATAGTAAAATGGTTACTATCTCAAAGTTTAATCATAGTGCTTTTTATCAGGCGATATCTTCTCTTAAACCTTATGTCTTCAATTTCTTTTTTAAGTTTTCTGTTTTTCTTTAAATTAGATTGCAATTGGAGCAAGATCTTTGGGAAGATCAATTTAGATAGGTCCTTCCTTATTCTCAGATTCCTTGTCTTTAAAAGGAAAAAGCTACATTAGAACACAAGTTCTTAATATAGGTTCCTTAGATGGGTTTTATGGGAGGGTCTTTAAGCCCTAGGAAACTATGCAAAATTGTGTGTCTGTGTGTGTGTGTGTGTGTGTGTGTGTGTGTGTAAATACATATGTGCAGTGTGCTGAGGATAGAGTGTATGGCTTTCATCAGACTGAGATGTTCATGTAACCACAGAAAATTAAGAATTTTTGAGCTAGATGCTTTTTAAGTTCCTGTGTAACTCTAAAGTTCAAAGAGATTTGCTAAGCACTTTTATTATAGCTCTTCCTTAGTTGAGGAGAGGGTAATAGGAAACTCAACAGGTAGCCCAGTGAAGGCTGTATCATATTTACCATTGGAAAGCATAATTGAAAATCTAATCATGTAATGAGATAATCTAATGTATGATTTGAAATTAGAGAAAGCAAAAGTAATAAGGACAAATAACCTGTATTCCCCAATAATTTTAGGTCAAGCTAGTAATACTAAAATATTTCTTCAAACCCACTTTATTTTCTGTTTTTTATCATGCTGTCTACTTCTCATTCTTTTTGTATATCCACAGATATCCCATGAGCTTTCAGAGTAAGCTATCCAAATAGAGAATAAACATGTGAGGGAGACAAGATGAGAATGAAGCTGACTATGATTGCAACTAGGTCAAATCTATTAATATATGATATTTATGTCTCTGCATGGTTGAAACTGCAAATCCTTATGCATAACATTTCCTCTTGCTTTGATAGACAATTTCTCACTCAAATACTTCAAAACCATCATTTTATTTTTTTATCACCCTGAAAATTTCATTTTTAAACAGAACACAATGTTATCATGCTGAAATAGATGTCATTGGATGACATCACTTTGCATGGTGTAAAACTCTTTCTCTAGAGTTAATTTCACTGCTGCATTATCAGAAGTGTGCCTGTGAACTTGAGGGATTAGAGGACAGAGCTAATGAGGACAAGGTCATGGGTTCAGTCTCTGTGAGGGTGTTAACTCAGTTATGTTCCCTGGCCACAGGCTGTACCCCAAACCCAGCCAGAAGACTCTTGGGGTCAAGGGAATCCAGAGGGGAGAGGAGATGACTCAGTATAAACCCATAACCCATGACTAGAGAGACAACTCAAAGAACACACATCTCACACTCTCCCAATGGCAGTATTGGAAAGAACTTCAGAGCTCTTCTCATTTTGTTCCCAATATAATACATGATAATTTCGTCAAGGGGTTATCCAGTCTCTTCTTGAATACCTGCGGGAACAGAGAATTTATTGCCTCTCAATGCCATGCATTCAATCTTGGAACATCTCTGATAAATTTTTTCTTATGTGAATTACAAGTGTCTGTCATTCTGTAAACTGGTGGTAGGCCTGCCCTATGGGATCAACAGAATAGGACTCTAAGCCAACTCTTTACAAGTAGGAAAAGAATAACAAGGTTCAGGTAAGGGCTTCTAGATTTACCTCCAAACTGACATCCTTACTGGCTTTGTCAGCAGAGAGAACCCTTGCTTAGAGGCCCTGGAAGCAATGATTTAAGCAGAGGCTCCAATTCTTTTTTTTTTTTATTTCAGCATATTATGGGGATACAGATGTTTAGGTTACGTATGTTGCCCTTGCCCCCCACTCCCCCGCCAAGTCTGAGTTTCAAATATGTCCATTCTTCGGTTGGTGCGCATTGCACTCTTTGTTTATGCATATACCCGTCCCCTCCTCCCTCCTCCCCTCTCCCCCTCCCCCCTGCCCAACATCCAATAGATGTTATTCTTATATGCGCACTTATGTGTTGATCAGTTAATACCAATTTGATGGTGAGTACATGTGGTGCTTGTCTTTCCATTCTTGGGATACCTCACTTAGTAGAATGCGTTCCAGCTCTATCCAGGAGGCTCCAATTCTTTATATAACAAACTTGGAGTATAGCATTTGAGAAGGGAGTCTAAATTCCCTTTCAGCACTTGAGAACTATTTCACACATAGGACACAGCCAAGGGATACACCACTAGAGAAGTATCCATCAACCCTCAGCTGCAAAGCACATTGCAATGGGGTTCTGCCTCCAGGTTGGAGGTGTGAAGATATTTATGGGAGGTCCAGACCAACTTGTCATTTCTTCTTCACAGGGCCTAGAGGGACAAACTTTGAATGACAGGATTGACTTTTAATTCCCCAAAAGACATGCACTCATACATTCATCCATTCAAAAAGTAGTTATTAAGGGCTTTTTATGCTCTAGGTGTTAGGAATACAATGATGAGCAAGATAATTGGGGTCAACTGAGAGCTATAAACATTAAACAAATAATTGCACAAAGTATAATTCCAAACCATGATTAGGGATACAAAGGGAAATTACAGATTATTTTCAGAGTATATAATAGGTCTCATCTCAAGGAAGACTTGCCTGACATTTGAGTTAACATATAAAGGATGAGTAAGAGTTAACAAAGTCAAAGGTGTGCTGATGGGGGATGCATTCCAGATAGAACAGCATATGCAAAGGCCCTGTGGGAGGCAGATGTAGGAAGAAACACAGAATATTCAAGGAACTGAGAGGGCCACTGAGGGTGAAGCTCAGAGACAAGGAGTGCTGTGGTACAAGATGAAGCTGGAGAGGCCATCCAGCCAGTCCATGAAGGATCTGGCAGACATGTACAACTTTACCTTCTGTACTTCCCCTCATGAAGTCTTCTCTTTTCTGCAAATGCCATGATCCCCCACCCTCGCCACACATACACTTTCAGTTCTTTACTTGTATTTTTCATGTCCTCAGGAATGTTCCCACTTCTCATCATTAACCTCCTATGCAAAGCCTTACTCATCTTCTCATTCTCCGAACTTTGGCAGTTAGGAAGTGGGGATGAATGGCAAGGCCTCTGATGTACACTGAGCACCTGCCATGCACCCAACACAGTGCTAAATTCTTTATATTTATGATCTCTAATTCCTCACCATAAACACTACAAGGTAATGCCATTTCTACCATTTTACAAAGGATGAAATTTGCACTCAGAAATCTTGATGAATTGATCCAAAGTCACAAAGATAAACTTAGGCCCAGATGAAAACTTAGGTTGATTTGACTCCAAAAATTCTACTCTTTTTCATAAGTCAAGTTGGCTTCTATTTGCCTTTATCCTTGTTCATTAACTTCCCAGTAGAAGTTCTGTGGCCATACGAACTTTGACATTAAGGTTGGCATTTGAAATATATCAATTTCTGGTATCAATTAAATGATATCCAGGGGTATTCTAAGTTCTTGGGCACAGGAGTTTCTTTCACAGTCATAAATACCCTTATATTTACAAGGAACCAGATGCAGTCATTCCAGGAGAAGATGTTCATACATAGCACATCTACTTTGCCATTTTTCCTTGAAAGTGAGCACTTTATGCAAGCATTTGTTAGCATTTACTAAGAACTTCTGTGTAAACTCTATAAACCTAATTTATACAGATTTTGTTACCTGGATTTAACCTTCTATCAACAATATCACTATATACTGTTTTTATAAGAGTCTAATTAAGAAAAATCTGGGGTTTAAAATTTCATTTTCCAGCAGAATCCACTTTCTGCAAGATATATGTAAATCATATAAATATCCCTTTGTTCCTATCCCTTCCAGCTCTCCCCACCATCTACAAACGAAACACATATATTTAGAATAAGCTTTCAGAGGCCAGAACACATTTCTTTTCTTCCTGATAAGTGCATTAGTCCACCGTTGCTTCAGGGTTTTGCTGATTTAAAAGCAAGATTCCAAACACCAGACTTACAAGATACAGTGGTGGCTGGAATATGGTTGACTTTACACATGGAAAATTTTAAATCAATGAGTTCTTCTCACTTTATTTAACAATTTCCTGGGGTTTCCAGAATTCCACAATCCTCTGATTCTGGTAGGAGGAACAGAAGGCGTTTCAGTCTCTATTTGCAACCTACTCAGCTGATGTGCTTTGAGGAACTTGTCTCATCCTTAGCCTCATTCTCTTTGCTGGGCACATGCTATTACCCAAAAATGGAGTGCAGTGTTCCCAGATCACATCAGTGTCTGTGCAAAAGGAGTGCCAAATGGAAAAGAGGAGACAGGCTCCAATAGTCTATTTGGGCTTGGTTGTGTTCTCATTGTGAAGGATTTCCAGGGAAAGGAAAGCACTAGGGAGCAACTTTGCCACTTCAGGCAAAGGCAAAATAAAGCAATTTAACTGCCATTTGCTAAGAGCCTGGAATAATCCTGGGCCTCTTACATTCTATTATTTAATACTCACTACAACCCTGTGAGTCAGATACTGATATTTCAAATAAGAAAACCGAGTTAGACAGAGATTAGAAACTGGTATGAAATCATATGGGTAGGAACTGATTGATCCGGAGTTTGAACCCAAGTCTGTCTGATTCCAAAGTTTATTCTCATAATTCTCATGTGACACTGAGTTCTTATAGTAAGACATTCAAGGAAATGAATGATAGTACATTTTACAATGAGAAAATATGCAGGCAGTACAAAGAATCGTAAAAATATAGAAAGATATCCAGTATATATTTTTGCTTATTTAGACATGCAAAAATGCCCCACAGCCACCTATTACATACCAGGTACACAGTTGGAGGTGCTAAGGAATATAAAGTCTCTGCCCTCATGGAGTGTGTATCAGGAAGGCTCAGCACAGACAATAAACTGGTGCTATGAACGAAATTAAATGGAGCAATGGGACCGGAGGGATGTTAGATTGGATGGTCACGGAAGGCCTCCCTGAGGAGGCGAGATCTAAGTGATGAGAAAAAGACAGATATTCTGCATTTCAGGCAGAGGGAACAGCAAGTACAAGAGAACAGAGAAGGGAAGAGAACATATATTGCAGGAACAGAAAGAAGGGGCCTGGGGCTCAAGATAGTGGATCGATTGGGTAGGGGGTGCAGTTTGAGATCATGTCAGGCCCTGTAGGCCACAATAAGAAGTTTGGATTTTATTTTTAGTGCTATGGAAAACTAGTGATGTGTTCCTGGGGGTTGTAATGTAGCAGGACAAGAGGGACAGCAAGGAGAACAGTTGCAAGCTATTATGGGTTATGCTAAAAGGGAAGGTCAGCAAATATTCTCCCTAAAAAGCAATTATCAAGCTAGACAAAATTGACAAAAATCCATCTCTAGACTCTGGAAATAAATCAAGGGCATACAAAAATTGAGAATTGTTTTATTTTTTTAAAAAAACTACTAAATCTGAGGTAAGAATAGCAAGAATCTGATATGTTTTAGTCCTACTGCTCCTATTTCCCCTACGTCTATCAGTGCAGCAGAACATCTAGGGTAGGACAAGATGCAAAACTAACAACTCTGCTGCTAAACATGGCTGAATTGATCTGGGGTGCAGCAGAGAACTTTCCCCCCGACCAGCATTGTAGGAAACAGAGGTGATCTTGGTGATGAAAAAATGGGGGAAAGACAACATCATGGTGTGACTGATGTTGTGATCCTGATTGGCAAGCAAGAGAATGGCAGACTAGCCTTAAAATAAACAGGAAAATCCAGGGAATGAGACAGCTATAGTGGGCCTTGACAAGCTCCCACATGTCTCTGGAAGTCTAGAAGGTTGTGCACATGCTCAAGGTTACATGAGTGCTAAGGAGAGGCCAGAGAGAACCCTAGCTATGCATAAATCCCTGGCCAAATGTGAGGCCCTGCGCATGACAAAGGAGATATGAAAGGGCCCAGTTGGAAGTGAAAACTGCGACATACCCATAAACTGCTTGAACTTGGAATGCAATGTCCAACTCACACAGAGATCCATCAACCAAAGGTGGAACACTTAACTATTAAGGTTGGTGCAAAAGTAATTGCGGTTTTAGGCCATGCATTTTAAATCATTATAACTAGGCTCAAACACATCTTTATTAATCAAGATAGGAACCATTACAATAAACACATTTTTGACAATGAGAAATAAGTTTGCTTATTTCTGTAGTGTAAAAATCCGTGCTTTGGGATTCAGCAAACTCTTGGAAAGCATTTTCTGCATCCTGCTTGCTGTGGAGGTGTTTTCCCTGCAAGAAGTTGTCAAGATGCTTGAAGTGGTAGTCGGTTGGCGAGAGATCAGGTGAATATAGCGGATGAGGCAAAACTTTATAGCCCAATTTGTTCAACTTTTGAAGCATCATGGGTTGTGTGACATGTGGTCAGGCATTGTTCTGGAGAAGAATTGGACCCTCTCTGTTGATCAATGCCGGCTGCAGGTATGGCAGTTTTCAGTGAATCTCTTCAATTTGTTGAGCATACTTCTCAGATGTAATGGTTTTGCTGGAATTCAGAAAGCTGTACTGGAGTAGACCGGTGGCAAAGCACCAAACAGTGACCATGACCTTTTTTGGGTACAAGTTTGGCTTTGGGAATGTGTTAGAGCTGCTTCTCGGTCCAACCACTGAGCTGGTAGTTGCCGGTTGTTGTATAAAATCCACTTTTTGTCTCACATCATAGTCTGATTGAGAAATAGTTCTTTGTTGCTGGGTACAATAAGAGAAGACGACACTTTAAAATGACTTTTTTTTTTTTTTTTGATTTTCAGTCACCTCATGAAGCACCCATTTATCGAGCTTTTTCACTTTTCCAATTTCCTTCAAAAGCCAAATGACCATACAATGGTCAACGTTGAGTTCTTTAGCAACTTCTCATGTAGTTGTAAGAGGATCAGCTTCGATGATTGCTCTCAACTGGTCGTTGTCAACTTCCGATGGCCGGCCACTGCACTCCTCATCTTCAAGGCTCTCGTCTCCTTTGCAAAACTTCTTGAACCACCACTGCACTGTACATTTGTTAGCAGCTCCTGGGCCAAATGTGCTGTTGATGTTGCGAGTTGTCTCCTCTGCTTTACGACCCATTTTGAACTCGAATAAGAAAATTGCTTGAATTTGCTTTTTGTCTAACACCATTTCCATAGTCTAAAATAGATATCAAATAAACTGCAAGTAATAAGTCATTAGCAAAAAATAAATAAATAAATAAAGCCAGAAATGTGCATTAAAATTATATATAACATAACCACATTTATTTAAGAATGTATTCCAGGCCGGGTACGGTGGCTCACGCCTGTAATCCTAGCACTCTGGGAGGCCGAGGCAGGTGGATCGTTCGAGCTCAGGAGTTCGAGACCAGCCTGAGCAAGAGTGAGACCCCGTCTCTACTAAAAATACAAAGAAATTAGTTGGACAACTAAAAATATATAGAAAAAATTAGCCGGGCATGGTGGTGCATGCCTGTAGTCCCAGCTACTCGGGAGGCTGAGGCAGAAGGATTGCTTGAGCCCAGGAGTTTGAGGTTGCTGTGAGCTAGGCTGACACCATGGCACTCTAGCCTGGGCAACAGAATGAGACTCTGTCTCAAAAAAAAAAAAAAAATGTATTCCAATATCAAATGGCAAATTTCAGCAATGTTAAACTGAAATTACTTTTGCACCAAACTAATAGCTTGAAGTGTTTTAGTGCAACTTCTGACCAATATTGTCTGCTAAAAATGTATGCTGACTCAGGGGTGTCCTTAAGAAGACAGACTTTAAAAAGAATTAAAAAAAAAAAAAAACCTAAGCAGGGACAATAGTGGCTGCATACTTTAGGGGTAACAAACTAACACAAAGAGTACAGAAAGTCTATAAACTAACTATTAATAACTAACAAAAGACTAACAACAACCCCCTGGTGGATCAATCTAGAGTTGCAAATTTATAGAGAATGGAAGCAAATCAGTGGTTGCCTGAGGCTAGAGGTGGAAGCATGGATTAATTGCAAAAGGAGAGGAGTGAGTTATTTGTGGTGATAGAAATGTTCTAAAACTAGATTATGATTCTGGTTGTGCAATTCTATAACTTTACAAAAAGTATTGTTTTTTATGTTTACAGTGGATGAGTTTTACATTATATAAATTATACATCAATAAAGGTGTTAAAAATAAATATTTTTATAAAGGTTGCCAAAGGCCCAGTCTGGGAAGCATTTTTTGTCCCCTCGAGCTAGAGACTCTCCTCCCCTACTGAGAGACATCAGGGCAGGCAGGAGGAGCTGGAAAAAGGAATCTGGTCAATGCTAAGTGGCCAGATCTTAGAAACTTCTTTGTTCCCATGGGGAAGATATTCTTATCCCCACCCAGAGACATCAGAGCAACTGGGGACATCTATAAGGGGATTCCAATATGCCCCTCCCTTCCCCTCTCCTACTAGAGTACCTTGCAGCCTGACTTTATGATACCCACTTTGATACCCTTCAGGTAGCACTGGCAGGAAAGATGGGGAGCCCCAGTGGCACCAGATAAAAGAAGCAGACCAAAATAACACCATATAGACCCTGAAAATAAATTGCCATTAGAACTGCAGCCTACAAAATTAGGTTGGGACCTGCATGCTAAGCTAAAACAGGGTGACTACCTGTTGAAATAAAAAAACAAATAGCTCTCAGAGTGTCCTAACATAATAAGCAAAATGTCCAAGATAAACTTGAAAACCACCCATCATAACAAGAACAAGAAAATCACAACTCAAGTGAGAAAAAGCAATCAACTGATGCTAACACTGAGATAAAGCCAATGTTGGAATTAACTGACAAAAATTTCAAAGCAGTCATTATAAAGATGCTTCTGCAATCAATTACAAATTCTCTGGAAACAAATGAAAAAATCAGAAAATAGCAAAAAAAATAGAAGTCATATAAAAGAACCAAATGAAAATTAGAACTGAAAAATATGACAACCAAATAAATAATTTGCTGAATGTGCTTAACAGTAGAGTGGAAATGACAGAGGACATAAACTTAGGATAGAATAATAGAAGCCACCCATTTTCAACAATAGAGAGAAAATAAATGAAAAGGAAACAGAGCCTAAGGGACCTATGGGATAATAACAAAAAATTCCAACATTTGTAAAATCAGTGTTCGAGAAGGATACGAGATAGAGAGTGGGGCTGAAAGAGTATTTGAAGAAATAGTGGCTGAAAACTCTTAATCTGGCAAAAGACATGAACCTGCAGACTCAAGAATCTGAGTGAGCCATAAAAAAGAAAAACCAAAGAAAGATGCTAAAACACATCATTATTAAACTCTTAAAGGATACAGATAAAGAAAACAATCTTAAAAGCAGCCTGAGAGAAATGTCACATTACCTACAGGGGAACACCAGTTCAAAAGTGGATTTCTCATTGAAAACATTGAGGCTAGAAAGATGTGACACAACATTTTTTGAGTGCTGGAAGAGAAGCACTGTCAACCACAGATTCTACATCCAGTAAGACTATTTTTTAGGAATGAAGAGAAAATAAAGCTGTT
Organism: Propithecus coquereli; assembly: GCF_000956105.1. Lineage (NCBI taxonomy): Eukaryota > Metazoa > Chordata > Mammalia > Primates > Indriidae > Propithecus > Propithecus coquereli. The sequence goes on from NW_012156284.1 coordinate 9,299,223, forward strand.
TAAAAAAACCAATGTGGCATTCTTATCAAAAGTTCCAATACAATCTTTACATATTCAACAAGCACTTGTTGAATTTGTACAATGGACTGTGCCAATTCCTGTCATTGGCCAATAAAGAAAGTTTCCTAACAAAAAAGTTGATAACAGTATATTATTATAAGGCACATATCTATATTGTAATATGCAGAGCAATCACTATGAATACTCTACAAAGAGAGAGATTCAGAAATACTATAAATGAATCAAGATGGAAGGCAAGAAAAGAGTAAGGCAAGAAAAGAGAAAAAGAGGAATGAGAACCGCCAGAAGCAAAGGGAAAGGAAAACAAGTAACAAACTCAAGTGATAATATATCAATAATTACATTAAATTGCTGTAAATACAGCAATTAAAAGACAAAGATTAGATGAGTAAATTAAAAAACAGAACCCAACTATATGCTCCTTACAAAAACATCAATGCTTTTTTCAGGTAGGAACTTAGGTTATTCATTTGAGACCTGTCCTCATTTCTTTTTTTTTTTTTTTATTTCAGCATATTATGGGGGTACAGATGTTTAGGTTACGTATGTTGCCCTTGCCC
>NW_012156284.1:9300458-9378192 GCF_000956105.1 Propithecus coquereli
TCCCAGCACTACTTTTTGATGTCATAAATAAATTCAATGGCATAAATAAGTTGAAAGTAAAAGGATGGAGAAAGATATATATATATATAAACATTAATAAAGTAGGTGTGGCTATATTAATATCTAATAAAATAGACTTCTGATTAAAGAAAATCAGTTCAAATAGAGACATTATATAATTGTAAAAGGATTAATCAGGAAGACATTACAATCCTAGATGTCTGCACACCAAAAATCAGAGTCTCAAAGTACATGAAACAAAAACTGATGGAGCTGAAAGTATAAATAAACAAACCCACAATTATAGCTGGACATTTCAAAACCTCCCCTCTTAGCAACTTATAGAACTACTACACAGAATACCAATAAGAATACAGAAGATCTGAGCAATGCTATCAACCAACAGGATCTAATTGACATATATAGAAAAGTTCACCCCAAACCAGCAAAATACACATTTTTTTCAAGCACCCAGGGAAATTTCACAGAGATATACCATTTTCTTGTCCATAAAACAAACCTCAAGAAATTTAAAAGAATTGAAATTATATAGTATGTTCTCTGATAATAATGGAATCAAACAGGTAATCAGTAACATAAATATAATACAGGGTTTCTAATCATCTAGAGATTAAACAACACCCTTCTAAATAATCCCTTAGTCATAGAATAAATCTCAATAGAAATGAAAAACACAGAGAAGTGAATGAAAATAAAATATATCAAAATATGTAGGATAAACTAAAGTAGTGCTGAGAAGGACATTTATAGTACCAAATGTTAAATTAGAAATAAAGACACGTCTCAAATCAATAAACTAAATTCCTACCTGAAGAAACTAGAAAATGAAGAGTAAAATAATACCAAGCAAGCAGAAGGAAGGAAATAAAAAGATCAGAAATGAATGAAATTGAAAAGAGGGAAGCACAGAGGAAATGAATGATCCTACAGTCATTAAAAATATAATAAGGAAATATTAGGAACAACTTTGTACATTTGAATTGGAAAAATTAGAAGAAATGGACCAATTCCCTGAAAATCAAGAGTCCATAGACCCAAAAGGTGAAATAGATAATCTGAATGGGCCTATAACCATTAAAGAAATTGCGTTCATAATTAAAAAGCTCCTGAGAAACCAGTTTTCAGGTTTTACTGTAGAATTATGCCAAACATTTAAAGAAGAATTAACACTTGTTTTACACAATCTCCTCTAGAATATAGGAGAGGAGGCAACACTTCCCAGAACATTTTATAATGCCAGTATTACCCTGATACCAAAACCAAACAAAGACAGTACTGGAAGGAAGGAAGGGAGAAAGGGAAGAAGGCAAAGAAAATGACAGACCAATATCTCTCATGAACTTAGATGCCAAAATTCTCAAAAAAATACTAGCAAACTGAATCCAGTAATGTATAAAGAGTTTTAAACCATGGCCAAATAGGATTTATTCTGGGTTGCAAGACTTATCAACATTTGAGGAGCAATCAATGTAATCCACCATATCAAGAAGCTAAAGAAGGAAAAACATATGATCATATCAACTAAAACAGAAAAAGCATTTGATGGAATCCAGCACCCATTTATGATAAAAACTCTCAGCAAGTTAGGAATGGAGGGGAATTACCTCAATTTGATTAAGAGCTTCAACAAAACACTTACAACTAACATCATCCTTAATGGTAAAAGGCAGAATAGTTTCCTTCTAATATCAGCAAGGATGTTTGTTCTCACTAATATTATTAAACATAGTATTATAAGTTTAACCTCTGCATTAGGGTAAGAAAAAGAAATAAAATTCATGTGAATTGGAAAGGAAGAAATAAGTCTCTATTTGCAGATGATATGGTTGCATATATAGAAAATCTAAGGAATCTACACAAAATCTCCTAGAACTAATTAAACTCAGCAAGGTTGCAGATACAAGAGTAAGACACAAAAATCAATCATATTTCTATATATTAACAATGAACTTATGGCAACAGAAATTGAAAACACAATACCATTTACAACCACTCCAAATATAATGAAATCCTTAGGAATACATGTAACAAAACATGTACAGGGTCTGTATGCTGAAAAATTACAAAATGCTGATAAAAGAAATCCAAAAAGACCCATATAAATGGAGACACATACCATGTTCATGGATTGGAAGACTCAACATAGTAAAAGATGCCAATTCTCCCCAAATTAATCTATACATTTAATATAAATCCCAGCAAGTTTTTCTGAAGACATAGACAAGCTTATTCTAAATGTATACAGGAAGGCATAGGCCATGGGATAGATAAAACAATCTTGACAAAGAAGAATAAAGTGGGAGGAATCACTTCACCTGATGATAAGGCTTACTATATGGTTACAATAACTAAGACAGTGTAGTACAGAGATAGAGAGATAGATAAATTGGTTAATCAAATAAAATAAAGAGTCTAGAAACAGCTCTTGACAAATATGCTCAACTATTTTTAACAAATGTACAAAAGCAATTTAGTAGAGGAAGGATAGCCTTCTCAAAAAATAGTGCCAAAGCAATTGGACATCCATAGGCAAAAAAAAATCTCCTAAACCTCATACTTTGTACAGAAATTAACTCAAATGGATCACAGACTTAACTGTAAAACATAAAACTATAAAAACTTTTAGACAAATACATAAGAACCAATCTTTGGAATCTAGGGCTAGGCAAAGAATTCTTAGACTTGACACCAAAAGTATGATCCATAAAAGGAAAAATAGAAAAAATATACTTCAACAAAATTAAAAACTATTCTGTGAAATTCCATGTGAAGAGGATGAAAGATAAGCTGCATACTGGGAGAAAATATTTGCAAACAGCATATATGATAAAGGACTAGTATCAAAAATATATAAAGAGCTTTCAAGACTTAGCAGTAAAGTAACAAATAATCCAATTATAAAATGATCAAGAGACATGCTGAAGAGACATATCACCCGAGTGGATATACATATGGCAGATAAGCACATGAGAAGATGTTCATCATCATTAGCCTTCAGGGAAATACAAACTGAAACCACAATGACATATCACTATACATCTATCAGGATGGCTGAAATAAAAAAAAAAACAGTGAGGACACCAAATGTTGATGAGGACTCAGAAAAAAAATGGATCACTCATAAATTGCTGTGGGAATGTGAAATGGTATAGCCACTCTGGAAACTAGTTTGGCAGAGTCTTACAAAATTAAACATGTGATTACTATGTGACCCAGGAAATGTATTCTTGGGAATTTATCACAGAGAAGTGGAAATTTCTGTTCACACAAATGTTTAGAACAGCTTTATTCTCAGTAGACAAAAACTGGGAACAGCCCAGATATTCTTTAACAAGTGAATGGTTAAAAAATAAAAACAAAACACTAGTAAATCCATACCATGGAATGCTACTACTCGGCAATAAAAAAGAACAAACTATTGATACAGAACGACTTGGATAAATCTATAGGAAATTATGCTGAGTGAAAGAAGCCCATCCCAAAAGGATAGAAAATATGTGACTGCATTTATATAGCATTTTTGAAATGACAAAATTTTAGAAATGGACAGATTAGTGGTTGCCTGGGGTCAGGGATAAGGGAGGGGCAGCAGGAGGTAGGACTACAGGAGATATCTTCAGATATATTTGTGTTGTTGAAACTGTTAAGTGTTTTGACTTTGTGGTAGATACACGAACCTGCACAGGAGGAAAAAAATGTATAGGACTAAGTACAAAATACACACACACACACACACACACACACACACACACACACAAATGAATACCAGAAAATGGGGAGATCTGAATAATATTGATGGATTGTATCAATGTCAATATCTTGATTGTGATATTATGCTATGATTTTGCAAAATATTATCACTGGGGTGAACTGGACAAAGTGAACAAGTGATTGCTCGGTATTATTTCTTACAACTCCATGTTAATCTTTAATTATCTCAATGAAAACTTCAATTAACATTCCACTGTAGAAGTTTAGAGAAGAGATGAGGAAACTAGACTTTAGTAAAACTAGCTAAAGAATAGTTGTGTAGTATGTTCCCATTTATGATTTGAAAGGATGCATATATATATATTTACACACACACGCACACACATATAATTATATATCAGCATGGGAAATTGCTGGAAGGAGACATAAAACATTGTGACCTTCCAGAAGTCTCGGGTGAAAGGAGACTTACTTTAAAAAAATATGTCATTTTGTGGCATTTGATTTTTTTAAACCATGTGCATGTATTTCTTGTGTTAATTTATATTAGAAAACACATAGAGACTATAATATCTTTTTTTTTTTTTGAGACAAAGTCTCACTGTGTTGCCCAGGCTAGAGTGCCATGGCGTCACCCCAGCTCACGGCAACCTCCAACTCCTGGGCTCAAGCAATCCTCCTGCCTCAGCCTCCCGAGTAGCTGGGACTACAGGCACGCGCCACCATGCCTGGCTAATTTTTTCTATATATTTTTAGTTGCCCAGCTAATTTCTTTCTATTTTTTTAGTAGAGACGGGGTCTCGCTTTTGTTCAGGCTGGTCTCGAGCTCCTGAGCTCAAACGATCCATCCGCCTCGGCCTCCCAGAATGCTAGGATTACAGGCGTGAGCCATCACGCCCGGCCGAGACTATAATATCTTAAGTAAAATAAAAACCTAAGTGCTTTAAAATATGAATTTTTATATTCAATACTATTATTATTACAATAAGTAAAAGAAGCTATAAGAAAAACCTTACCGGGTGCAAACAAGTTTGCTGGTGTCATTGGAGAAGGACATTTTCATCGAAAAAAAAAAAAAAGAAAAGATTCTCATTGCTTTGACACCCCAAACCCCCAGACTCCAGGCCACAGCCGATGGTAGTTTTTTGTTTTTTTGTTTTTTTAAATATGGCTCCTGGGGTCCTGTATTTTGAAGCCAAACTGTATAGAAAAAATGAATTCTTTGTGTTGGTCTTTTGTCATTTATACTGTCTCATTGATCACATTTTAAATCTGTTCATGAAAACAGGCATATATAATTTAAAAATTTAGATCCTCCTATTGCTTGGTTGTAAATATCAATAATATTGACAGCAGTAGGTGTCTAATATTTTCTACAGCCTACCAGCAGGGAAGAGAGGAATTGATGCTCAGATTATATAAATCAGCTTGGCCTAATTCTGGGTGCATTAGAACTCCTGAAAAGATTTGATGCATTCTGACTAAAACAGCTAGGGAACAGGTCTGCAGTACAATTAATTGATAAATAAATTCTCTGAGACCTTTCGAGTTAAATGTAAGCCTCAGCTGCATATAGAGGCAAGACTATGCAAACAAAGGAGTCTACAAACAGCAAAGGAGGTAGGTCTACACTTAGGTTTCCTGGGGCCAATGTGATTTTGAAAATGTTTGTTTTTTTCACACTGATGAGAGATAAATCAATACTCTACAGCAACATTTTCATCATAAAACCTATATTCTTATCCCTTTATTTTTATTCTTACATCCTGCTTCATATCCTAGGAAGGAGTTGACAAGCGGCTGCCTTGCTCCAACAGCTTTTAAAATAACAAAATAGCAAGAAAACAAATAACCCAATTAAAAACTGGGCAGAAGACCTCAATAGACACTTCTTCAAAGAAGACATACAAATGGCCAACTGATATATGAAAAAATACTTAGCATCACTAATCATCAGGGGAATGCAAATTAAAGCCACAATGAGACATCACAGCTGTTAGAATGGCTATTATCAAAAAGACAAAAATTAAGTGTTGGCAAGTATGAGAAGAAAAGAGAACCTTTATACACTCTTGAAAATAATGTAAATTATTGAAATTACAGCCATTATGGAAAACAGTATGGAGATGCCTCAAAAAATTAAAACTAGGACTACCATATGCTCCAGCAATCCCACTTCTGGGTATATATACAAAGGAAATGAAATCAGTACATCAGATAGACATCTGCACTGTCATATTCACTGCAGCATTATTAACAATAGCCAAGATATGGAATCAACCTAAGTTCCCCTCAAAGGATGACTGGATAAAGAAAATGTAGTATACATACATGATGGAATATTACTCAGCCTTAAAAAAGGAATCCCTGTCATTTGTGACAGGAAGACATTGTGTTCAATGAAATAAGGCAAGGAATAAAACGGTAAATACCACATGATCTCACTTATATGTGGAATCTAACAAAGTGGAACTCATAGAAGCAGAGAATAGAATAGTGGTTGCCAGGGATTGGGGAACAGGGATAGGGAGATGTTGGTCAAAGAGTACAAAGTTTCAGTTAGGAACAGCCTGGTGGATATAGTTAACAACCATGTATTACATACTTTAAAATTGTTAAGACAGATCTTAAATGTTCCCAACATACAAAAAACCATAAGAATGTGAGATGATATATAATATGTTAATTAGCTTGATTTAAGCATTTCACAATGTATATAAATATCAAAATATCAAGTTGTACACTGTAAATGTATAAAAATTTTATTTGTCAATTGTACCTTCATAAAGCTGGGAAAAAACTCAAATACCCTGAGCCTTGGGTCCCTCTTCCATAGACCTCAAGGTCTGGAAGGCACTACTTTGCAGCATCGCTCCCCCCTGCCTTGGTTTTGTTAAGTGGTCATGCTTATGTTTAATCCACAGTGGCTTCCATGCTCTGCCTAGTATAACTTCAGACATATTTCAGAGACCTTTGCAAATCTTGATAAAAATTCCTCATCTTGGTTTAATTCAACCTCACAGTATTTGGTTTGAGAAGAGCATTTTTAAGGAGTTGGATTCTAATTGAAGCTAGTCTCTAGGCAGGCCCCAAGGGTTAAGGTAGGATGCGAACCCCCTATGCCTAGTCTGATATCTGGATTGCAGAGGAACTCCTAATGGGGCTGTGTGTGACTGACTGGTGAGTGACTTGGGACTACAGATGTGTTTTCACTGAGCAAGTGTTGGCAACCATGTGTTTGATGTTGTTTTCCACAACATATTCTTCTCCTCTCCAGCGTGTTGCCAATCTATCAGAACAGCCCTCTTTGGAAGACTTGGCGGCATCTCAGACTCACCGTATTCCAAAATGAATTTAGGATTTTCCTTCCAAAACTTAAGTTTCCTCCCTCACCTCCTGTACTTTCAACTCTAACTTCTTGTTCTCCCTACCCCTGTACAGTGAACAAGTCTTGTTGATAGTCCCTCCAAAATGTCCTTCAGCTCTTCCCTTCCATCTATTCCCATTGCCAATGCCTTAAGTCATACCTTTATCATCACTCATTCAGATGACTACAAAAGAGTCTTCTCTTCCCACTCTCATTCCTCCTAGAAATAATAATAAACATACATAGAGTTCTTACTGTGTGTTAGGTATTTTCTAAGAGCTTTATATTCATTACTTTGCTTAATTTTTACAACTCTATAGGGTAAGTGCTATTGTTATTGTCATATTGCAGGTGGGGAAACCGAGGCAGAGAGAGATGAAGAAACTTGTCCTGGTTTGCACACATACAGTAAGTGCCCCGATTCATCCATACTGCAATGATTCTCATGCTTCAGTGAACATAAGAATTATGGGGGAGGGAGTATGTTAAAATGCAGATTCCCAGACTCTGATGCAGGGGTCCAAGGAATATACTTTGAGAAACTCTTTTCTACAGCTTTCAGAGTGGATTTACTAAAATATAAATCTCATAATTTTATTCCCTGCTTTAAAATCTATCAGTGGCTCCCTATTGCTTTTAGGGTAAATTTCAAATCCCTTAGTATGGCACACAAAACCCTCCATAGAGTACCTTCTGATAATGTCTCCAGCCTTCACTTCAGCCCCTGCTCCCTGTACAAGACTTCTATTCAAAAGTCACAGCATTACTAGGCTTGGGGCACCCCCAGTGCTGATATGGCTGCAGTGACCAAAGACTTAGATCACAACACTCAATTATCTTTGAATATCTGGAAGGCCTTCTCAAGAAGGATGGGTTCAAACAAGCCCAGACTATGAAGATTAGCTCTTTAATGCCCAGACATCAATGAATATCCACAGTCATCAAGAACATCCAGGAAAACATGACCTCATCAAATGAACTAAATAAGGTAACAGTGACCAATCCCGGAGGGATGGAGATATGTGACCTTTCAGACAAAGAATTCAAAATAGCTGTCCTGAAGAAGCTCAATGAACTTCAAGACAACACAGAGAAGGAATTCAGAAGCCTGTCAGAGAAACTTAACAAAGAGATTGAAATAAAAAATAAATCAAGCAGAAATTCTGGAGCTTAAGAATTCAATTGTCAAACTGAGAAATGCATCAGAGTCTCTCAACAGCAGACTTGACCAAGCAGAAGAAAGAACAAGTCAGCTTGAAAACAGACTATTTGAAAAAAAACACAGTTAGAAGAGAGGGGAAAAAAAAATGAAAAAGAATGAAGCATGCTTGTAAGATCTATAAAATAGCCTCAAAAGGGCAAATCTAAGAGTTATTGGCCTTAAAGAGGAGGTAGGTAGAGATATTGGGGTAGAAAGCTTATTCAAAAGATATCAACATTCAGATACAAGGTCACAGAACACCAAGCAGATTTAACCCAAACAAGACTACCTCAAATGGTGTAATAATCAAGCTCCTAAAGGTCACAGATAAAGAAAAGTTCCTAAGGGAAGCAAGAAAAAAGAAGTAACATATAAAGGAGCCCCAATACACCTGGCAGCAGGCTTCTCAGTGGAAACCTTATAGGCCAGGGCAGGGTGGCATGAAATATTCAAAGTGCTGAAGGAAAAAAACCTTAACTCTAGAGTATTATATCCTGCAAAATATCCTTCAGGCATAAAGGAGAAATAAAGACTTTCCCAGACAAACAAAAGCTGAGGGATTTCATCGACACCAGACCTGTCCTACAAGAAATACTAAAAGAAGTTCTTCAATCTGAAAGAAAAGGATGCTAATGAGCAATAAGAAATCATCTGAAGGCATACAACTCACTGGTAACAGTAAGTACACAAATATAGAATACTCTATTGCTGTAATTACAGTGTATATATAAATCACTTATATCTTAAGTAGGAAAACTAAGAAACAAACCTATCAAAAATAACACAACATTTTTTGAGACAGATAGTATAAAAAGATATGGATGGAAACAACAAAAGTCAAAAAGTGGAGGAGGTGGAGTTAAAAGTAGAATTTCTGTTAGATTTCTCTTTGCTTGTTTATTTGTTTATAAACACAGTTGTCACATGTTTAAAATAATTGGTTATAAAATGTTTTTTTCAAGCCTCATGGTAGCCTCACATCAAAAACACCTACAATAGATACACAAAAAATGAAAAGCAAGAAGTTAAAACACACTACCAGAGAAAATCACTTTTAACAATAAAAGACAGGAAGTAAGAAAGAGAGGACCACAGAACAATCAGAAATCAAATAACAACATGGCAGCAGTAAGTCCTTACCTATCAATAATAACATTGAATGTGAATGGACTAAACTCTTCAAATCAAAAGACACAGAGTGAAGACACCTGCACCCGAATGTTTATAGCAGCACAATTCACAATTGCAAAGATGTGGAAACAACCCAAATGTCCATCAATACATGAGTGGATTAATAAAATGTGGTATATGTACTATTCAGCTTTAAGAAACAATGGTGATATAGCACCTCTTATATACTCTTGGAAAGCACTGGAACACATCCTAGTAAGTGAGGTATCCCAAGAATGGAAAGACAAGCACCACATGGACTCACCATCAAATTGGTATTAAATGATCAACACATAAATGCACATATAAGAATAACATCCATTGGATGTTGGGCAGGGGGGAGGAGGTAGGGGGAGGGAGGAGGGGACAGGTATTTGCATACACAAAGAGTGCAATGTGCACCACCCGAAGGATGGACATATTTGAAACTCGGACTTAGCGGGGGAGGGGGAGGCAAGGGCAACACACGTAACCTAAACATCTGTACCCCCATAATATGCTGAAATAAAAAAAAAAAGAAAAAAGGAAAATAAAAAAATGACACAGAGTGGCTGAATGGATAATTTATAAATTAGGCATAGTAAGAGATTAACAACAATAACTCATAATTAAATAGAACAACTATAACAAAATATGTAATAAAAGTTATAGGAATGTGATTTCTCTCTCTCTTTCCAAATATCTTATTGTACTGTACTCATTTTTTCTTATGATGATTTGTTAAAATGCCTACATGATGAGATGAAGTGAGGTGAATGACATAGGCACTGTGATGTAGAATTAAGCTACTATTGACCTTCTGACAATATATCAAAAGGAGGATCATCTGCTTTGAGTGATCCTGGATCATCAAGCCACCAAGCCATGATGATGTGGATGGTTTAATGTCAGGAGTAGATGATGTTGATAGTTGAAAATCCTTGAAAGTTGAAGATATTTTTGCCAAAAACTTTTGGAAGAACATTGTAACCAGAAATTGTTGTCTCTTTCTTTTTAACTCATCAAAGTATTGTTGCAGAGGTTGTAATCCTTCAGGGATCATAGGGGTGACTTTAATGCTGCATTCCATGCAAGGATTGTACTCCGTAATTTTATCCTTTATGTCTGTGCAATCTGAAAAATTTTGGCAAATTTCAGTAACATCTACAATGCGGGTTCTGCTTCAGTTTCTTCTTCTTCCTCTTCCTCTTCCTCTATAGATGACTTAACAAGTTCTTCCAGTTCCTATGTGTTAACACTTCTTAATGGCCTTCAGTATGTTCTTCCACTTCTTCATCAAGCATGTAGGCAAATTCTTCTCCCCAAATTTGTCTTGCTGCATGAATGATTTCCCCAACTTCCCTATAAATTGCTGGGAAGCCTTCAAAATCATTTGTGACTTTACTGCATAAGTTCTTCCATAGGCATTGCAGTTTCTGGTTTTCATTTCATCCACTGAAGCTTTGATGAATATTATTCCATCAGCAATAGTCGATTTCCAAGACTGCATTATTCCCAGATTACGGTCTGCATCAAATGCTGATTGAATGTGATCAAATACCAAATGGGTGTATGTGGCCTTGACAAACCAAACGATGCCCTGGTCAAGGGGCTAAAGCAATGAGATTGTATTTCAAGGTACAAATAAATCCTCAACATTTTGATTTCCACAGCAAACAGATTCAGGATGGCTAGGAGCATTGTTTGTTAATAATAGGACTTTAAATTTCAACCCTTTCTCTTCCAATTATTTTTTCACTTGTAGGATGAAGAATTGGTGGATCCATAAACAAGATGGTTGTCACTGGTGATTCCTTTCCGCTTTGGTGAATGTAGGTTCCATTGGGCATCTTCTTCTATAAGAGACATGTTTCATTGCAATTGAAGCCTTGCTTTTGGATGGTATCATTTTTCGTTAGTCAACTTCTTCAACTCTGCCGAATATGTAGTAACAGCTTCTTCATTGGCAGATGCAGCCTCTCGAGTGATTTTTATTTTTTCAATCCAATCCTATTCCTGAATCTGTGTAACCATCCCTTACTTGCAATAAATGGTTTGGTGTCAGCAAGGAATCCTTTGCTGAAGTCTTCATATAGGCTCAATGTTTTCTGGTGCAACATGTTGCCATTGGTTGGAACGTGCTTTCTGTTTTGTCTTCCACCCACAAATTTAATGCCTTTTTCACTTGGCTAAGTAATTATTATGCACTGTGGCCATAACTTTTGCAGTTTGAAGTGCAACAGCAGAACTAGCATGAATTTCTTTTTCCTTTTTCGCAATTTCACGGATAGAAGATTCATTCATACTGTAGATCTTAGCAATCTCAGCATATGATTTTTTTTTCTTTATAAGTCAAGAACTTTCACCTTTTCACTTAAAGGAGATACTTTATGGCTTCTCTTTGGCATATTCGAATTGCAAACATTACTACTCTTGTACTTTGAGGTCACTATGAAGTAAAATAAAGGTTACTTTAACACAAGCACTGTGATACTGCGACAGTTGAACCATGAACCAAGGAGAATACTAAGTGACTAATGGGTAGGTAGCAGATGGTTAAAGACAATAATGAAAACTCTATCCAATTATTAGCTGACCACTAAGCTAACCAAGTAGAGACTTCAGTGGCCACACATGACAAAGAGTACAGACTTTACAGAGTTAATCCAGGAAAGGCCCTGTAGAAGCAGTAGAAGCAGCAGCAACAACAGCAAAAATAAACAACAGCAAACCCTGGGAAGAAGGAAATAATCTGATTTCTAGAGTTGCTACATTATATTATTTAAAATGTCTAAAAAAAAAAACTATCTAGAAGAGTCTTTTGAATCTCTGTTTCTCTGTAGATTTTTTTTTGGCAGTCACCATTTTCTGGTTGGTGTCTAAATTTATTGTATTATCCTCAATAGATTTTCCTCTATGACATCTACTTTTGTAATTTGATGAGATATATGTGCATGCATGTGTGTGTGTATGTGTGAAATAGTACATGGTTAATTGTTAAGACTATTCCATGCGTGTTTGAAAAGAAGGTAGATTATCTTTGAGTAAAACTTTGTCTAAATCGGTATTAAATTATTTTTGTTAATTGTTTTTCAATTACTCTGTATCCTTTCTTTTTACTTCTCTTTGTTGTTGACCTTCTTGTATCATTTTGTTTAAGGTGATTTTCTTTTTTAAAAAAAGCACATAATTAGATTTATAAAAATCTGAGAATCTCCCTTTAATTAGGAGAACATAACCCTTTAAAGTGTATTGTGATTACTGATATGCTTGGACTAATTTCCACCATTTTATTTTCTATTTACTATTTATCAAACTTTGTAGTTACTTCTCCTGACATATTTTCTGCCATTTTTTGGAGTCATCACTTTTTCTTTGTACATAAATTTCTGCGCTATTGGTTTGAAGGTTATGTATTCAATTTCTACCCTCAAAATTTTGACTTTTGTATTATGGTGGCATAGATTCTCTGACACTCCTCCCTTCAAGAAGTGAAGTCTCATTACCCTTACTTGGAGTATGGACTGGACTTTAAAAAATGGAAGTGATGATGTGAAACTTTGGAGACTGGGTCATAAAAGGTGCTACAGTTTCATCTTTGCTGTTTCTCTTAAATTATTCACTTTGAGAGCTATCTGCTATGCATTTAGGGCATTCAAACAACTGTGAAAAGGTCCACATAGTAAGAAACAGAAGACTCTTGCATTCAGCCAGCAAGAAACTGAAGCCTTTGTCAACAGTCATATGTGTGAGCTCTCTTTGGGGAGGATCCCCCAGTTTTGTTCAAGCCTTCAGATGACTTCAGTCCTGACCATATATTGAACCTGAACTAGAATCACCTAGTTGAGTTATTCGTGTATTCCTGACCAATAGAAACTTTGGAACAACAGAAAATAAGTGTTTGTTCTTTAAAGCCACTAGCTTTTGGAGTAATTTGTTATACAGAAACAGATAAGAAATACAAGTACTTCAGCTTATACTTTTCTGATAGCATCTAGAATTAATCATTATCCATAATTTCCTGCTTAGTGTGCTATAATTTTTTTCAGCAGTACTTTTTACTTTTTGACATCAATTTATAGATTTTTATAAAATATTTTTCAATAATATTTTTCAGATATTAACCATCTGTTTCTATAAAGGACCAGATAGAGTTTTCAGGGCACATGTTTTCTGTTATGAATACTTAACTCTACTTTCGTAGCCCCAAAGCCGACACAAACAGTATGTCAATGAATGAATGTGGTTGTGTACCAATAAAACGATATTTTAAGGACACTAAAATTTGAATTTCATATAACTTTCATGTGTCATGAAATATTGATCTTCTTTTCATTTTCCCAACCATTTAAAGACATAAAAACAATTCTTAGTTCACAAGGCATACAAAAGAGTTGGTGAGCCAGATTTGGCCCATGGCCCGCAGTTTGCTAACACCCGATCTATGTTAATACATGGGGGATTCTGGAAAGATGATGGCTTGAGAGCAACATACCTGAATCCTTATCCATATCAACTTTTTCTCAACTCTCTTTTCGAATAAGACATTATCAGGCGAGCAGTCAAATCTGGATGGTACAGTTGAGTCTACAAACTCTACCAGTATCTCTAGGTGGTAAAGAAGGTGTGCAATCTAGAGGAATTTTGTGCTTGCTAGAAGCCCAGGGATCAGTAGCACAGAAGTCTGAGGCAAGAATGAGGGAAGAGCCTCATCTTATTTGCCTGTGATTCTGAGATACTACATAATCTTGTTCTTTATCAATGTTTGATGTGAAAACAAACTGGTGGGCTGAGTTGTACTGTACCTGAGGTTGAGTGATAAATTTCTCTTGTACTTTGTGAGTTCTGGGATCAAAGAAGCTTTTGACCTTCTTCAGGGGGATAATGGTTTTCCAGTTTGTTTTCCACCAGCACATAGAGTAGAAAACTGACATTTTTCCAGAGACCCAAACAGCCTTAACTAAAGACTGAGGATAAATCAAACATGAAAAGATTAAGACAAATAATACTGCATTTAGCGAAATTCAGTTACAATGAGAAGGTAACGTTGTTGAACAACTTTTTCAGTGGTTCCTATTTATGTAGAATCTTGAAAGTGTCAGGAGAGAATTTCAGTAAAAAAAAAAGCAGCACAAATTCTTAAAGAAATTTAATTGGAACATTGAATGACACTGAGTGGAATTTAAATAATATGGTTTTGTATTAATTTGGTAGATGAACTGCAAGAGAAGATAGTCACTGTTGAATGCCATATTAATAACCTGAAAGATCCAGTGGAAGAAATAACTCAGAACCAGAGAAAAATACAAAGAAATGGAAATAGTAGGGGGGAGTGATACTTGGAAGAAAGATACAAGAGGCTGAATAGGAGAGTATTAGGAATTCCATAAGGAGGGAGAAAATTTTGGAGGAGAGGAAATATTTAAACAAGTCATAAAGAAGAAAGACCCTGATTTGAAGAAAAACTTGAATCTGAAGATCCAAAAAACTCATCAAATCCATACAAGATTAATTAGAGAAGACATATACCTACACATAGCCTGATGAAGACCTCGAGTTCCACAGAAAGAGAAAAATCTTTCTGAGCTCTGGACAGCAAACAGGAACAATGGAAGGAGAATCAGATCAGTATTAGACTTTTCATCTATAATTCCAGAGACTGAGAGACTGGAGCAATAGTCACAACCTAATGAAGGAAAACAACAGATTTTTTGCTCATTAAGATATTCACTTTTCAAAGTGAAGGAAAGACATAGGCAGATATGCAAGTATTCTTAAAGTATATTACTATGCATATACTATAACTGAAGAATTTACTGGAGAAGGTAGATTTCATAAGGTAGACTCCAGACAAAAGATAATAAATCAGAATAGAAACCTCAGGATAGGGAAAGATAAAGAGGACAGAAAACAGTAGTAAATAGTAAACTTTATATTATATTTAGTCAAATCCAAATAAATGATCATAGCGTGATTAGGAATTTCTACTATAACTGTAAAATAGCAGTTGTTGAAATATGAGGCATACTATATGGGAAAGCCTATTAATATTTTGAAACTAAAATAGAAGCAGTGCAGTGCTGAAATAAAGTCATTCTAAAGGTATGGAGAGGATTTGAAAATGTATAGCAGAAAATCAGGATAAACTCTATTCATTTAATAGTAGAGTAACAGAAGTATAATTGTGGTTATCAGAAATGGAATAGTAACCATGAACAGAACTGAAAACAGTCCAAACCAACAAGAAGATAAAAGGACACAAAGACTAACTTGACCAGTGAAAGTCAAGAAAAGAAAGAAAAGAACCAGAGAGAATGTACCTTATATAGTTGAAACAAAACAGGATGACAGGTAAAAGTCTAAGCCTATCAGTTTTAATATGAACAGGATGAATTACCCCATAGAAAGGGAGAGAAATCTAGCTATATGTTGTTCAAAAGAACCTACCTAAACCAAAGTTATGGAAAAAAGGATAAAATAAGTGGATAGGCCAGACATGGTGGCTCATTTTTGTAATTCCAGCACTTTGGGAGGCCAAAGTAGGAGGATTGCTTGAGGCCAGGAATTTGAGACCAGTTTGAGTAACATGGTAAGACCCTGTCTCTACAAAAAAGTAAAAAAAAATTAGCCAGGCATGATGGTGCATTCCTGTAGTCCCAGCTACTTGGGAGGCTGAGGCAGGAGGATCCCTTGAGCCCAGGAATTCAAGGCTACAGTGAGCTATGATCATGCCACTGTACTTCAGCCTGGGCAAAAGAACGAGACTCTGTCTTAAAAAATAATAAAGAAAGAAAGAAAGAAATAAGTAGATAGGAAAAAGATAATAGCTAAATAGAAGCAAAAAGGGAGCAGGAATAGAACAATTAATGTAGGGCTAAATAAAATTTAACTTCAAGAATTTAAACAGGAAAAAGGACATTATTCAATGAAAAACTAAAATTAAAAAAAGCTTTAGTGGTCATAAGTTATGTAACCTCAAAATAGTAGCTAAAGGTATAAAAGTATTTCTCAAATTTTAATGCAAACTTGCTAAAAATGAAATTATTGTAGGGGATTTTATTATACCTCTTTCAGATTTTTGTTAAATCTAAGAACCAAACCTAAACAAGGCATTAGGAATGTAAATAATCCAATCAACATACTTGATTCAATAGATATATTCATAAATTTATATCCTACAAACATGGAATATATATTCACTTCTTTACCTATGTAATATTTACAAAGGTTGATCAGAAGCCATACAAGAAGCCAGATTTTACAAGTCATATTTTCTAATTATAATAAAATGAAACTAGAATGAACCAATAAAAAACCCAATAAGAATATATATTCTGCAGCGTTTGGGTAGAATGTTCCACAAATGTCTGTTAGGTCCATTTGTTCTGGAGTCCCATTTAAGTACAGTGTTTCTTTGTTGATTTTCTGCCTTGATGATCTGTCTAGTTTTTTCAGTGGAGTGTTGAAGTCCCCCACTATGATTATGCTGCTTTTTATTTCATTTCTTAGGTCTAGTTGTATTTGTTTTATGAATCTGGGACCTCCAGTGTTGGGTGCATATATATTTAGAATTGTTATATCTTCTTGTTGAATTGATACCTTTATCATTATATAATGACCATCTTTGTCTTTTTTTTACTGTTGTTGATTTAAGTCTGTTTCATCTGATGTCAGAATAGCTTCAATTCTCACTTTTGGTTTCCTTTTGCATGGAATGTATTTTTCCACTCCTTGACCATGAGTCTATGAGACTGTTTATGAGTTAAATGGGTTTCTTGGAGATGGCATATATTTGGCTTGTGCTTTTTTATCCATTCCAGCAATCTCTATTTTTTAAGTGTGGCATTTAGACCATTTACATTTAATATTAACATTGATAAGTGAAATACTGTTTAGTCATTACATTGATTGTTACCTAGTTACTTTGTATCCTCCCTTGTGTTTCTGTTTTGTAAGAGCTGTGAGCTTTTACTTTCAAGTGTTTTTACACTGGTAAATATCTACCATTCTTTTTAGTGTTTAGAGTACTTTTTGAGCATTTCTTGTAGGGAAGGTCTTACGGTGACAAATTCTCTCAGTGTTTTCTTGTCTGGGAAAGATTTTATTTCTCTTTAATAATTTATGAAACTTAGTTTTGCAGGATACAAAATTCTCAGCTGACAGTTATTCTTTTTAATACAACTAAAGATGAGACCCCAAACCCTTTTGGCTTGAAGGTTTTTGTTCAGAAGTCTGCTGTTAGTCTGGTCCGTTTTCCATTGTAAGTTAATTTGATGCTGTCATCCCAGAGCTTGTAGGATTTTCTCCTTGATTTTGACTTTGGCCAGACTGATGAGTATGTGCCTTGGTGATGTCCTATTTGGAATGAATCTTTCAGGAGTTCATTGTCCTTCTAGTATCTGGATGTTTAAATCTCTAGCAAGACTGGGGAAGTATTTTTCCATTATTCCCTCAAATAGTTTTTCCATGCTTTTTACCTTTCTTCTCCCTCAGGCATACCTATGATTCTTATGTTGGAGCTACTTTACATAACTCCATATTTCTTGGAGACTTTGTTCATTTCTCTTGATTCTTTTTACTTTGTTTTAGACTGGGTTAATTCAAAAGCTTTGTCTTTAAACTCTGAAATTCTTTATTTTATTTTTTATTTCAGGAAATTATGGGGGTACAAACAGTTTGGTTACATGTTATGACTTTGCCACATCCAAGCCATGATTTGAGATGTGCTCTTTTCTCCCCTACAATGCTCACTATGTACATTAGTTGTGAGTTTACCCACCCCCAAACCCCCTGCCTCCAAAGAATATTACTACTATGTGAGCAACTTAGTGTTGATCAGTTCCAATTTGATGGCGAGTATATGTGGAGCCTATTCTTTCATTCTTGTGATGCCTCACTTTGGAGGATGGGCTCAAGCTCTATCCAGGAAAATATAAGAGGTGCTAGATCACCATCGTTTTTTATAATTGAGTAGTATTCCATTGTAAACATATACCATATTTTATTAATCCACTCATGGATTGACGGACACTTGGGTTGTTTCCACATCCTTGCTATAGTGAATTGTGCTGCCATAAACATTCGAGTACAGATGTCTTTATTATAGAATGACTTTTGTTCCTTTGGGTAGATGCCTAATAGTGGTATTGCTGGATCAAATCGTAGTTCTACTTGTAGCTCTTTGAGGTATCTCCAAATTCCTTTCCACAGAGGTTGCACTAATTTGCAGTCCCACCAGCAGTGTAAGAGTGTTCCTATCTATCCACATCCTCACCAGCATTTGTTGCCTTGGGATTTTTTGATAAAGGCCACTGTTACTGGAGTTAGGTGATATCTCACTGTGGTTTTGATTTGCATTTCCCTAATGATTAGAGATGTTGAGCGTTTTTTTATGTTTGCTGGCCATTATTCTGTCTTCTTTTGAAAAGTTTCTGTTCATGTCCTTCACCCATTTATTGATGGGGTTGTTTGATTTTTTCTTGTTGATTTTTTTGAGTTCTAGATAGATTCTGGTTATCAGCCCTTTATCGGATGTGTAGAGGGCAAATATTTTCTCCCATTCTGTAGGTTGTCTGTTTGCTCTCGTGATAGTTTTCTTGGCTGTGCAGAAGCTTTTTAATTTTATCAGGTCCCATTTATTTATTTTTTGTAGCTGCCGTCATTGCTTTTGGGGGTCTTCTTCATAAATTCTTTGCCTAGGCCAATGTCTGAAAGAGTCTTCCCTACATTTTCTTCTAGGATTCTTAAAGTTTCATGCCTTAGGTTTAAGTCTGTTATCCATTTTGAATTGATTTTTGTAAGAGGTGAGAGGTGGGGATCTAGTTTCAATCTTCTGCATGTAGCTATCCAGTTTTCCCAGCCCCATTTATTGAAAAGGAATTCTTTTCCCCAGTGTTTATTTTTGTCTGCTTTGTCAAAGATCAGATGAGAACTGAAATTCTTTCTTTTCCTGGTTTAGTCTATTGTTAAGACTTTCCACTATATTTTAAAATTCCCCAAATGACTCATTCATTTTTCAGAAGTTCTGTTATGATTTTTATAAAATATGTATTTACTTTGTTTTTCATTCATGTCCTGTATTTTTTTGTGTGTGTTGGTTTTCTGACTTTTTCGTCAATCCAGTTGAGCTTACTTGTGAAAGTTTTGTATTCTTTATCTGACATTTAGAAAATTTCCTTTTTGTTGTATGCTATTGTTGGAGAGCTAGTGTGATCCTTCAGGGGTATTGAAAGAGCCTACTTTTTAATATTGTCAGGGTTCTTATGCTGGTTCTTTTTCATCTGGAGCTTCTTCCCTCTGCTCAAAACAGATAGCTTTGCAGTTTGCCTGTTCTCTTCTCCTGGGAACCTCTGTTGGCCAGTGTAGAGAGGGAGAGATATACTGCCTTTCAGTTCATGTAGGTAAATACCCACTGTGGTGTTGCTGGCAATTTGGGTCAGTTAGACCTCATACCACTGGGAAAGTGTTTAGGTGCCTATGGTGGTGGCCTAGGTTAGGTAATCCCTAGCCCCCAGGCCCCTGAATGGCATGCGTGAGTTATTGGGGGCCACACTGATATCAGGCTAGCAAACTTGCCCTCACTCCTCCCTGAGTTCAGGTTCTGTGATAGTGAGGGATGGGGTGATATCCTTCTCTGAAAGAATGGTCAGACAGGAGAAATGTGGATGCACTGTGAGCCTGCAACAGGAAGGTCAAAACCCCTCTTGATGAGACTAGCAGACATAAGCAGCTGTGGGAAGCACATGCCACTCATACCTCCCTCTCTCAGTGGTGACAATGGTCTCTATCCTTCAGGGGCAGAAAAGCACCTAGATTCCCAGCTTCCACCCTGACCCAGCTACAACAGATGTGGTGGGGGCAGCTCAACCCACTGTGTGCAGGGCTACCTGATTGGCTATGGGCTGTGGTTGAAGTGCTCTGGCAGGAGGGATGTGGTTGTGCCAGGACTTGCCTCCAGGGAGGGTAGGCTCCTCCCAGAAGAGACAGCTTGAGGAAAGGACTGCTAGCCCCATTCTCAGTCAGGAGAGGTGGTACCTTTAGTGCTTTGGTAACACAAAAGCACTTGCTATGGTTTTTTAGAGGGAAAATAGTGTACCCCAAGCTTCATGGAATCCTGGGTGTGATAGGTGTCCCATCAGAGGTGGAGCAGACACTCTCAGGTGCCCTGGTTTAGTATTCCCCTGTGGAACCCTCACTAGTCCCAAGTGGGAACAGGCATGGCTGCCTTGGCAGCAGTGGGCAGGGGAGTAGTGGAGGAGAAGGCCTCCAATGGTGCAGAGCTGGTTCCTTGGTCCACCTTTGTGCTAAGGGGCACTCTGCCGTGCTGTACTCTCCTCTCATCTGGAAGGGGCCTTCCCTGGATGCTCAAGCTCAGAGAGGCCCACAGTTTCCCCAGGATCCACTAGTCTCCCCAAGGTTGCTGCAGTCTGGGTGCTCAGGAGCATTATCTGTGGAACCACTGATATAGAGACCCAGCAGATGAGAATTCTGGATCAAGACAGCTGTAAAAACATTGCCTGTCCATGAGGGGAGGGAAATGATCCTCACCTTCTGTGCAGAACCCTGGCATGGTGAGCAGGGTACTATTGTGTGTGTACCTCCATGAAAGCCTAGAACTGGCCATCCCACAGCTCACTCACACCAAAAACTCATACTTGGGAGCAGAGGTGGCTATGTCCACAGCATTAGATAATTGGAGGAGGAGATGTCCCCATCTCTATGTCCCTTCACAGGCTGTCCAGCTTTAAACTCCACAGATGGCACCTTGGGACTATGAGCAGAGAGAGTGGGGCCCCTTCCAGGCAAATAGCATGGGCAAGATGTTGAGTTGAGTGCCAACCTCTCATGTCTCAGTCTCACAGCAGCCCATAGCAGGGAACTGGAAATTGTCCTAGGTATACGTAGGAGAGCTTGGACTCCCCTGTCCCTCCTCAGCTGAGTAGGGCTGCATCAGCCTGAGGGCAGCATGCTGCCTGGCTTAAAACTCCCCAAATGGAACCATCGGCCTATGGCCAGAGAAGGCAGGACCCTTCTGGGGAAGGCTGTACTGGCAGGAAACTGTGGGGAGTACAGTTTGCTCGAGAATTGGTCCCACAGCAGCTGGATGCGGGATGGTGGGCACCATCACAGATGCGTGCTGGAAAGCCTGCTCTCCTTGCCCCTCCCCAGCCAGGTGGGGGCTTCAAACACGTAATGTCCAAACTCAACCCAAGGGCAGAGCACCACCTAGTGTCAAACTCACAAAATTGTGCCTTGGACCTGTGACTCGGAGGGCTGGGTCCCTACCCAGGCAGGCAGCATGGGGAAGAAACTGTGGAAAATGTTATCTGCTCATGTCTCAGTCTCAGCCACGGCCCACAGCAGGGTGGTGGAGACCTTCTCTGGGGTGCATGGGGGCATCTGGGCTCCTCTATCCCTCCTCAGAGCTGCATAGCGTCTGTATGCATGCCTGTGGTTCCCTGGTAATTAGGTTCTTACAATGCCTCCCAGCTCAAGCTGCTCTTGGCTCGGATGCCTGTGGGATTCCACATGAGTTCCCTTTCTGGAACATCTCTGTGCAATCTCCAAGCTATTCCCTATGGTAGTCCAGAGGCCTTCATAGGTTGGGGGGGTTCTCTTGTAGCCAAGATTGTAAAAGCTTGTCTCAGAGAGTGGAGCCCTAGGGGCCTCTCTTTTACTGTTTCATCGCATCCAGGAGCTTCTCCTGGCTGTTAGCCAGCCCTCAGTTGGACAAGTTGTCCTGAACCCTATCCTTACCCACTTTTAGTGCTTCCTGTCACTTCCCTAGTGAATCCTAGTGTTCTCTCCTAGATGATCTTTTGGAAATGTCAGAACATGCTTACTCTTCTGGTCCTGCTCTGTGGAGGAGGCACAAGCTACCTGTGTCTACTCAGCCATCTTGATCCTATCTAAATGTTTGTGATTTTTTAAAAAATACCTTGAGCAGACTAGCGATAGAAGGAAACTTCCTTCATGTGATAAACTACATATCTCATGATATTTAATGATGATGTACAAATACTTTTCCCTAAGTTCAGAATTAGGGAAGGATGCCTATTCTCATCATTTCTATTGGACATTGTTCTAGAGATAGTAGCACATACAATAAGGCAAGATAAATAAACCAAAGACATAAATATTGGAAAGGAAAATGTAAAAACATATCTATTCATATACAATGTGATTGTTTATGGAGAAAATTCTAAGGACTCTATAAAACAGATATTGAAACTAATAAGTGAATCTAGCAAGGTGGCATGACTTAATACACAAAAAGCAATAGTATTAATATATATTTATAGTGGCATAAAGCAATTGGAAAAATTTAAGCAAAGAATTCTGTTTGCCACAGCATCAAAACATAACATGATTCAGGAAAAAAATTCACAACAGGCATATATGATCTTTAAATTGAAAGCACAAAAATTGCTGGATAAAGAATAAATATTATTAAGGTGTCCATTCTCCTGAAAGTAATTGCTAGATTCATGAAATAAAATAAAAATCCTGGAAGGTTCTTTTGCAAAAATTGAAAATCTGTTTCTAAAATTTATGAGTAATTTCAAAGGGCCTAGAATAGCCAAATATTTAAAACAAAGAACAAAGTTAGTGGCTTATATATACATGGCTTTAAGTCTTACTATAAAGTTTCAGTAATTAAGACAGTATTGTACAATCATAAGGATAAAAAACTAGATCAAGGGAACAGAATAGATATTCTAGAAATAAATTCAAACTTCTAAATTCAATTGATTTTTGACGAATGTGCCAAAGTAGTTCAGGTGGGAAATAATTGTGCTGAAATAACTGGATAACCATAGGGAAAGATAAATAAATCTTGACTCCCACCTCATGCCCTACATTAAATGTAATTCAAGATGGATCACAAATATAATGCTTAAACTATCAAGGTTCTAGAAGAAAACATAAGCAGATATATCTGCAATCTGGAGGTAGGCAATGTTTTTATAGATAGAACACAGAATGAAATAAATATAAAAGAAAAAAATTGGCCAGTTAGACTTAATGAAAATAAAGAACTTCTGTTTATTAAAAGATACCATTAAAGTGAATGTACAAGCCAAATGC
This sequence comes from Propithecus coquereli, assembly GCF_000956105.1. Lineage (NCBI taxonomy): Eukaryota > Metazoa > Chordata > Mammalia > Primates > Indriidae > Propithecus > Propithecus coquereli. The sequence continues at coordinate 9,323,996 of NW_012156284.1, forward strand.
CAGTGAAAATATTCACAAAAAACATATTAAGCATAGTAAAAAGGTAGAAAAGACTATTTCCCCCAACTCAATTATTCCTTATAATTCCTCCCCACTTTTCTCTGCTTTGCTGTTTATCATAATATTTAATCATTCATTTGCTTATTTATTTGTTTAGTGTCTCTCCCACAGATATGTAATTCCCATGAGGGCAGGGTTTGCTACCAGTTTCTAGCTCATTGTAAACAGTAGGTGCTCAATAACTATTTATTGAAAAATAAATAGTATTTATCCATTGACCTAGCAGGGGCAGGAACTATACATTTATTCACTGGGTGAGAGTTACATCCTATAGCAACCTATACAAATACAGAGAGCCAACTCAGATGGGAGGCTCTAATTCTACACCTTTCACAGCTCAGGCTGGATTTACTTTGGAATTTCCTGTTGTTGGCAACCTGAGACATCTTTATTCCATGCTTCTGTCTCAGAAAGTGGAATTTGATGTTTGTTAGTTACTAGGAAACTGAATTAATCTTTTAGTCTTGTATTGTTTATTGAGTTATTCTTAGCTGGTAACTCAATTGAAATTGTCCTAAATCTCATGGCAAATGATTTGGTTTGGAGTACGGCAAAGCCTAGCACTTTATCATGGACCCAGAGTTGTTTTCACATATTGATGAGGATGTGAAAGTGGTTCAAGCCCCAGATGAAAACACTTGAATGAACTGTACATCAGCTTGGTGCAGGAAGTATTGACTTTGGTGTTCATTATACATGGGACGCATCAACTTCCTTTTACATCCTAGAATGCCAGCAAAGATAGTGATCACTTAGAACAACTTGGAAATTGATTGTTTATATACCAGCCAGTGTTAAAATTTTGTCTTCCAATTCTCAAAATAAATTTCCATTTATTTGCACAGAAGTAGCAGAGGGCAGAGTTTTGAACCCAAATGGGCAGCTAAATAAATGCACCCAACAAATATTTGCATTTGGCCAGCATTTCTAACCACCATCTGGAAGGGGCAAAGTGGGTAATTTGCAAAGCTGTGTTTACTCTGAATAAATCTGAGAAATTCTATTTCAGTTCAACATATACTTAATAATAAAACATTGGATTAGACAAAGTGAAGATTACCATTAGAGATAGTTGTTACAGATTAGCCAGCTTCAACCATGGCTTCAACAAAGTCAGAAGGGATAATAGCATGCTGTGGAGTGTAGGGAAAAAACTATTGGCTTCCTTTGAAGAGAGGATTCAGCTGGGCTCTTGTGTGACTCTTCACTATTCCAGTTACCCATCATTGCAGAATTCCCTAACTCATATTTCATTACAACTATACATTTCTCAAGCACTTTCTATGTGTCAGACACTAGGTTGCGTCTACTCCATTTTTACATTTACAAAACACTTTTATATGCATTTCCTCCTATAGTCCCTATAGCTGCCTGTCAAAGTAAGCATCATTAGTCCCCATTTAACAGATGAAGAAACTGAGGTCCATAAGGGGTCAAATGATACCACACTGCCAGTGGATGGCAGAGCAGATTCTAACTCCTCCGTGTGTCCCTCCAGATACTTGCTTTGTTTTTCCCTTCCCCATCACAGATGCAATCACATCAACTATAAAATGTGGTAGAATAAGGATAAGAGACTTAGAGACTAGGGTAGCAAGAGGGGTGTCAGGGTCATGCAGACTGGCTCTTGTGAGGCCCATGGCTCAGACAAGTAAATTTCTGGAACCATTATTGAAGGGATGAGCTCTCTATGAAAATTGCCTCAGAGAGTCCACTAATTTCTCAGGGAGCCATACGAAGTGACCCTGAGTTGTCCCTACACCCACTTCAACCTGTAGAAGTATTTCCAAACTTCTATTTTAAGAGAGTTGACTTCCAGCTTGGGAATGGAAGCCTTTAGAGATGAAAGGATGGTTGCGACTGTGCCTCTCTGAGTGGGTTCTTTCTTTCCTCTTCTGGACTCCAGAATATCTGGGTTATCTATGACTTTGGCTTCCCTGGATAAAGGTCAAGGAGCCCAGTGAAGAGAGATCCTGTCCTCGAGGCTCAGTTGAGGCTCATCCTGCTATATAAGACTTTTCCTCAGTAAGACGTGGAATAAGACAGTGTGGGCCTGGAGGGCTTGTGGGACCTCTGGCCCCAGGCTCAGTAGGTTCCTAACTGAGAGGAGCAGAAGCTTGCTGATATTGACGATCCTCGCTGATTCCTCATGACTTAGCTGAAGGCTGGGCTTCTCTACCTTCAAATGGGACAAGAGCCTGACACATACACATAAGAGAGAGTGGCTGAAGTTTCCATATGTGGACCAGGATTCTGACTCTGGAAATGGTTTCTGGAGCTCAGAACTCACCAAAGCATATCCCTATAGCACTGATAAAGACCCAAGGGTGCATATCCAGGAACCTAGATCCCAGGGGTATTAGGAGGAGAAGGTTTTGCCACAATGGGAGATAATAGTCCATAGAAAAAAGGGCCTGGGCTTGGCAGCCAGACAGGCATGGGTTAGATAAAGCCCAGCTATGCCCCCTCCTAGCTGTGTAACCTTGGGAGGGCTACCTAATCTTTATGGTTTTCAGTTTCCTCATGTGTAAAATGAAGACAGTAATTATACATATTTCAAGGGCCTATTGTGAGGGTAAGGACATGTAGAGCTCTTAACCTACTGCTTGATACATAGTAAGCATTAAACAAATAATTTTTATTATTGCTGCAACAGATTAAACTGTTCCTCTCTGAAATCCATCCTAACTCTAAAATTCTACCTTTCTAGAATTTAGATCTTGCTCTCCACGTCTGTATATGAGTACCACCTTCTGGGTCTATTTCTACCAGAGTGCTTGTTATACTTTGCCATAATCACCAGTTCTTTTGCCTATATTCTTCACATACAGTGAGATCCACAAGGAAGGGGAGTCTTAGTCAACCTTGTATCTAGTGCCTAGCACATAGTTATACCTTGAAAAATGTTTGAATATTTAAACTGATATATCAGTCAGTAGATTACCATGAGTCTTTTAGTGCTGTCTGACATTTTTTCATTTTCACCACCTACTTGGTGACACCTGATCCTCCCTCTTTTTTTATTATTTCAGAATATTAGGGAGGTACAAATGTTTTGGTTATATGGATTGCTTTTCTACTGCTTGAGCCAAAGTTATACATGTGCCCATCATCACCCAGATAGTTTACACCATACCCGTTAGGTATATTTTCACCTATCCCGTACTCGCCCCTCTTGCCTGCATGATTTCCACTGAGTTTCATTTCCATCTGTGCACATGAGTCCTGATCGGTTAATTCCAATTTAATAGTGAGCACACGTGATGTTTGTTTTCCCATACTTGTGATACTTAACTTAGGAGAATGATCTCCAGTTCCACCCAGATTGTTGCAAAAGGTATTAATTCATTTTTTATGGCTGAGTAGTACTCCATGGCATACATATACCACATTTTCTTAATCTACTCATGAATTGATGGGCACTTGAGTTCATTCCACATCTTTGTGGTTGTGAATTGTGCTGCAATAAACATTCAAGTGCAAGTGTCGTTTTGATAAAATGACTTTTTTTCCTTTGGGTGAATACCCAGTGATGGGATTGCTGGATCAAATAGCAGGTCTACTTTTATTTCTTTGAGGAACCTCCATACTATTCTTCATAGAGGTTGTACTAGTTTGCAGTCCCACCAACAGTGTGTATAAGTATTCCTTTCTCTCTGCATCCACACAAGCATCTATTGTGTTAGGAATTTTTTATAAAACCCATTCTCACCGGGGTTAGGTAATATCTTATTGTGGTCTTGATTTGCATTTCCCTGATGATTAGAGATGTTGAGCATTTTTTCATATGTTTATTGGCCATTAATATATCTTCTTTTGAAAAGCTTCTGTTCATGTCTTTTGCTCACTTTTAATGGGGGGTTGTTTGATTTTTTTCTTGCTGATTTTCTTGAGTTCTTTGTAGATTCTGGTTATTAGCCCTTTATCGGATGTATATCATGTGAATATTTTTCTCCCATTCTGTTGGTTGTCTTTTACTCTGTTAATTGTTTTCTTGGATGTGCAGAAGCTTTTAAACTTAATCAAGTCCCATTTATTATTTTTTGTTATTGTGATTGCTTTTGGGGTCTTCTTCATAAATCCTTTGCCTAGGTTGATATCTAAAAGAGTTTTCCAACGTTTTCTTCTAGAATTCTTATGGCTTTATGTCTTACATTTAAGTCTGTTATCCATCTTGATTTAATTCTTATGAGTGGTGAGAGATTGGGATGCTGTTTCAATCTTCTACATGTGGCAATCCAATTTCCTAGCACCACTTATTGAACAGGAATTCTTTTCCCCAGTGTATATTATTGTCTACTTTGTCAAAGATCAGATGGCAATATGTGGGTGGTTTTATATGTGGGTTCTTTGTTCTGTTCCATTGGAGTCTATGTCTTTATTTTTGTGCCAGTACCATGCTGTTTTGGTTACTATAGCCTTGTAGTGTAGCTTAAAGTCTGGTAAAGTGATGCCTCCAGATTTGTTCCTTTTGCTTAAGGTTGCTTTGTCTATTTGGGCTCTTTTCTGGTTCTAACCAATGCACAGAATTATTATTTTTTAGATTTGTCAAAAATGATGTTGGTATTTTGGTGGGGATTGCATTGAATCTTAAATCACTTTGGGTAGTGTGGACATTTTAACAATATTGATTCTGCTGATCCATGAGCATGATATGTTTTTCCATTTGTTTACATCATCTGGAATTTCCTTCCTCAGTGATTTGTAGCTCTCTTTGTAGAGATCTTTCACCTCCTTGGTTAAATATATACCTAGGTATTTTATTTTCTTTGTAGCTATTGCAAAAGGTATTGACTCTTTGCTTTGATTCTCAGCTTGAGTGTTGTTGGTGTATAGGAATGCTACAGATTTGCGTGCATTGATTTTGTAGCCTGAGACTTTGCCGAATTTATTTATCAATTCTAGGAGTCTCCTGGCAGAATCTTTGGGGTTTTCTAGATATAAGATCATAACATCACCAAAGAGGGATAGTTTGACCTCCTCTTTCCCCATTTGAATACCCTTAATTTCCTTCTTTTGCCTGATTGCTCTGTCTAGGACTTCCAGCACTATGTTCAATAGAAGTGGTGACAGTGGGCATCCTTGTTCCAGTTCTAAATGGAAATGCTTTCAACTTTTCCCCATTCAGTGTGATGTTGCCTGTGGGTTTGTCCTATATGGCTTTCATAATTTTTATATATGTTCCATCTATGTCTCCTTTGTTAAGAGATTTTTTCATGAAATGGTGCTGAATTTTGTTGAATGCTTTCTCTGCATCTATTGAGATGATCATATGATCTTTTTTTTTGCTTCTGTTTATGTGGTGAATCACATTTATAGATTTACATATGTTGAACCATCCTCGAATCCCTGGAATAAAGTCCAGTTGGTTGTGGTGGATTATTTCTTTGATGTCCTGCTGAATTCAATTTGCTAGGATTTTATTGAGAATTTTTACACCTATATTCTTAATGGATATTGGACCATAGTTTTCTTTTTTTGTTGTGTCCTTTCCTGGCTCTGATATCAAGGTGATACTGGCTTTGTAGAATGAGTTGGGGAGGATTCCTTCATTTTCGATGTTATGAAACAATTTCTGCAGTATGGGTACCAATTTTTCTTTGTAGGTCTCATAAAATTTGGCTGACAAAACCATCTGGTCTGGGAATGTTTTTGGTTGGAAGATATTTTTATGGCTGCTTCAATTTTTTTGCTCATTATTGGTCTGTTTGGGAGTTCTAATTCTTCCTGACTGAGACTTGGGAGATTGTGTGTTTCCAGGAATTTGTCCATTTCCTCAACATTTTTGAGTTTATGTGTGTAGAGATTTTGATCATATTCAGAGGTGATATTTTGTATTTCTGTGGTATCACTTGTAATATATCCTTTTTCATTTCTGGTTGAGCTTATCTGGGTCCTTTATTTTTTATTTCTGGTTAATCTAGTGAGAGGTCTATCAATTTTGTTTATCTTTTCAAAGAACCAACTTTTTGTTTTATTAACCTTCTGTATTATTCTTTTGTTTTCAATTTCATTTAGTTCTGCTCTGACCTTAGTTATTTCTTTTCTTCTGCTGGGTTCGGGTTTGGTTTGCTCTTTCTTTTCTTTTTTTGTTTTTTCTCTTTCTTTTCTAGTTCCATGAGGTGATTCATTAGATCGTTGACTAATGATCTTTCTGTCCTTTTGATGTAGGCATTTAAGGCTATGAATTATCCCCTTAAGACTGCTTTTGCTGAATCTCATAGACTTTGATAACTTGTGTCCCCTTTGTCATTTTGTTAGAGGAATCTTTTGATTTCCATCTTGATTTCCCTCTTGACCCAATAATCATTCAGCAGTAGGTTGTTTAGTTTCCATGCCTTTGTGGAGAAGTGTTTCTGTTGGAATTGCTTTCTAATTTTATTCCACTGCAGTCTGAAAAGATACATGGTATAATTTCTACTTTTTTGTTGAAACATGTTTTGCGGCCTAAGATATGGTCAATTTTAGAGAATGTTCCATGTGGTGATGAGAAGAATGCATATTCAGCAGTTTTGGGGTAGAATGTTCTGTGAATTTCTGTTAGATCCATTTGCTCTAGAGTTCCATTAATTCCAATGTTTCTTTGTTTATTTTCTTCTTGGAGGATTTATCAAGTTCTGTTGGTAGGGTGCTGAAATTCCCAGTTATTATAATGCTGCTGTTTATCCCTTTGTTTAGATCTAGTAGAGTTTGCTTTATCAATCTAGGTGCACCTGTGCTAGGTGCATAAATATTTAGTAATGTTTTGTCTTCTCATTGAATTGCTCCCTTTACCATAATATAATGACCGTATTTGTCTTTCTTTACTATTGTTGATTTGAAATCTATATTATCTGATATGAGAATGGCTACATCAGCTTTCTTTTGATTTTCATTTGCATGGAATAGTTTTTTCCATCCCTTCACCTTGAATCTGAATGAGTCCTTGTGGGTTAGATGTGTTTCCTGGAGACAGCAGATACTTGGCTTGTATTTTTTTTTTTTTTATCTATTCTGCCAGCCTATGTCTCTGGAGTGGGGAATTCAAGCCCTTCACCTTTACTGAAAGAATTGATAAGTAGGATGCATTTCTGTTCATCCTGTTGGATAGAATATTATTGCTTTATTTTACTTCTTGAGCCATTATTTTATATGGGTTCTGAGCTTTAGCTTTTGGGTGATATTACACTGGTGGGTGTCTATTGTGTTGATGGATGTGTAATTTAGATCTGTGTACTTTCTGCAGGGTAGGTGTGGTCTTACCAAATTGACTCAGGGTTTGCTTGTCTGAAATAGTCTTTATTTCTCCCTCATATAAGAAAGCTAGTTTTGCAGGATACAAAATTGTAGGCTGTTCATTATTCTGTTTAGGAAGAATGAGGATGGGGTCCCAATCCCTTCTGGCTTGTAAGGTCTCAGTTGAGAAGTCTGCAGTTAGCTTGATGGATTTTCCTTTGTAATTTACCTGATGTTTTTGCCTTAAGGCTTGTATGAGTTCATCCTTCGTGTTGACTTTGGCCAATCTGATGACTATGTGTCGTGTTGATTGCCTCTTTGTAATGAATCTCCCAGGTGTTCATTGAACTTCTTGTACCTGGATATCTAAATTTCTAGCAAGACCAGGAAAGTTTTCCTCAATTATTCCTTCAAATAGGTTTTCCAACCCCTGTGTGTTTTCTTCTTCACCCTCAGGGATGCCTATGATTCTTATGTTTGGCCTCTTTACACAGTCTTATGTTTCTTTTAGGCTTGTTCATTCCTCTTTTTTCTCTGTTCTTTATCTCTGACTGACTTATTTCATTTGAAGGTGTCTTCAAGCTCTGAGATTCTTTATTCTGCCTGATCTAGTCTATTCTCTAAACTTTCCAATGTGTTTTGTATTTCCTTGAATGAATTTTTCATTTCCAAAAGTTCTATTTGATTTTTCTTAATAATTCAATTTCTTTCATGGATTTTTCATTCATTTTTCGTATTGCTTTTGTAGTTTATTCATGTTGGTTTTTCATTATCTCTTGTATTTTGTTGAACTTCCTTATGGTCCATATTTGGAATTCTTTATTTGTCAGTTCAGTATTTTTGTTTTCGTTGGGATTCATTGGTAAAGTGTTGTTGTTTTCTTTTGAGGATGATCTTTCACTATGATTTTTCATACTTCTGGAGTTCTTTCCCTGATTCCTTCTCATCTGGCCTCTCAGTAGAGTCCTGGGTATACTAGGCCTGGCTTGCAGGCTTGTTCCCAGGTCCCTGAAGATCAATCCTTGACTGTGCCAGGGAGAAGAGTGCTGGTCCTGAGTTGCCCATTGAGTTCTCAAGCAGGATTGATGGTCCTCTCAGATTGCCTCTGTCCTGCTGTCTTCACCTCTTCCCCACAGTGTGAATTGTGTTGGGTCCCCCACCTTAATCTCTGAGATGGTGAGTGGTACTTGTGAGTATGAATCAGCCTCACCCTGTTTTCTTGAAGTTTAAAGACTCTATGATGAGCTATAGAGTTGGTCCTCCTATCATTTGCTGATGTTTGTATGAGAGAGCCAGCTGCCAAGATGTTCTTTTGTGCCTGTGGTAGGCGCTGGTCCCCCAAATGAAGTATTTGAGTGCCTCAAGCTTTAGGAGGGACCCTGTAGCTCCCAGGGGGTTGCTTGATCTCTACTACCACTGAGGTGAGGGGAGGAGCAAGCCAGTTCATGGCTAGGTTGCAGGAACCTGAAAGGCTTTGCAAAGCCTCAGCAAGACTCAGAAGTTGCTTTTCTGGCCACTAGGGGGAGCCACTGGTAGGAGGGTTAGGACAAGCTCTGTAAACCAGGAAGGTTGTTCATGGGGGAGGGGCATAAACACTTGAGTTCTTAGGTCCTGGGCTAGAATCTTTCCACCCTTGTCTAGTAGCACAGTTTTTCTGTGGGGAGGAGTGGGTGTTCTCCCAAATCGCTGTTCCTTGGACCTGCACAGCACACTACTGTCACTTCAGTCCACATGTTCTTCCTCACAACTGAGTCCAGCTCTCAAACCTGCCCCCAGTCTGTGTGTCTAACCCACTACTAGCCTACATCTCCATGAAACACCAGTGGGCATGGAGTTCCCAGATTGTGCCCCCCTGTTCCACTACAAGTCCTCAAAGGAAGAGATGTAGGCCCCTCTGTCTGTGTGAACCTCAGCCAGGAGCATGCACCTGCTGAAGAGAAGTGATCACTAATGAACTTCTCTGTGCAAACTGCTCTCCCTGTTGTAATGAGTGGGGGGAGGGGCCATAGCACCCAGTGTGCCTAAGTGCAAGGTATTTTATTGTCATGGAGCCAGAGGCTAGGCTATTCCTCTCCCAATGCCACACCCTTATCCGGTATGGTGGTTCTCCAGTTGGGGGGTGGGTGCACTCCCAGATCCCCATTCCTCAGCTCCCCACCACACTCTCCCATTGGATATGTCTGCACAGGCTTCCTTGCCACCCAAGTCCAGCTCCCAGACTTCTCCTCTATATCCCCCTTCACACATCTCATGTCCAGGGGGCACCAGGATCAGCTTGCTTATCTTAGCCTCTGGCATGTGACCCTGCCAGAGAGAAGCTGCCATTCATGAACTTCTGGGCTTGAACTACTCTCATGGTTGTAATGGGTGGGGGAGGGGCCATGGCTCCTGGTCGACCTGAGCTCAAACTGCTTTCTCAGTTGCAGTAGTTAGGGGAGGTGCAGAGGAGGAAGTGTCTGGATGGAAGAAAGCCAGCACTCTGGCCTCTTGTGGTGCTCTCCAATTAGGAGTCCCTCATGGACTGCCCAAACTCCTGGGGCTCAGTAGTTCACCCCACTATTTCTTACCTGCGTCTGCACCTGGGCTCGTGGAGGGTGAAGAAGCCTTCCATAAGCTTAGTGGCCCACTGTTCACCAAAGGCACATGGTGGGGGGGAATGCCTCCTTACCCTTTCACTGGGCTCTGAGACTCTCTGAGATTGATCCTTGCCAGTGTCTTCTCCTTTTTATCTTCTTCCTTCTCAGTTTTGCAGTTTTTCTCCATGGGGTCCCCAGCCATCTCTGTCATCACTTTCTGTGACCCGCACCTGAGCTGTGGCTCTTCACCCCTACTCCTCAATCCGATATCCTACCTTCCAGCCAGGATGGTCCAACAAGTGGTGTCTCTAGTCAGCCATCTTATATCTCCTGATCCTCCCTCTTAACACGTTAACTGCCATGTGCGTTGTATTTAATTCATACTTGTTTTGAGCCCAGGGCCTCATTAAGCATATTTAACACACACTTCTCTTTACCTTGGGAGCTGCTTTAACTATTTTTCAAGTTGCATATAACTCACACACAGAAAACAATAAAAATAACAAATTTTTCATTAAATCAGAAAGGATCGTTTTGTTTTCGAAGTTTTTATTCTATTTTTGTAATAAAATGCTGTGGCCCAAAGGGAAAATTTTTTTTTTTCTAGTGTGGCAGTCACTGTGTTAAACAACCCTGGAAGGCCTTGTTAGGAATGTAGATTTCAGACAAAAGAATACAATATTTACTCGAATTTACTCAGTCAATAAATATTCATTAAGCACTTCTTGGAAAGTCAGTGTTTTGTTTGCAGTCTTTTGACCCCTGCTCCCTTGCATAAGAATGGGCCTTGGGCCTAGAGCACCTCCTTACCAAGAGATTAAGAGCCCACACGGCCTGTGCTGAACTTATTGCCTCATGCAGGAATATCTTTCCATGTTTCAAACTCAATGTGTGTTCCTTTGTTCTGCTTAGGTGTGTGCATCACATAGCATTTGCCCAACCACTCTGCTAAGTCCGTTCCTGGTGGGGAGGGAATAGGGTCCTTTCAGTTGCAGCATGAAAGAGGTGGGTGCAGATCATCTTCCTATGTCTACTGTGGGATGAGACCCTCTGGTCATGGGTTGTCAGTGTCCACAATTGAAGCTGATCTTACTCTGTCTCTTCTCTGTATGAGTAAAGAGTTGTTCTGCCTAGTGCCTATGTAAGTTGTGTTTTTCTTAGCAGCCTTGAACCATGGAGCAAGTTGACATGCTGGAGTGGGTCAACTGCTGCTTCTGGTGGCAGACATTGTTATGCTATTTTCTATCCTCCATGCGGTGAGACACCTCCCCTGAAGGTGACAACAGGTATTACTTGCTCAACAGTTCCATGAGCACCTGAGTGTTTTTCAGGCATCATGTAAATAAAGGGAGGCGTGAAAGTAATTAAAACCTGGTCTATTCACTTTAAGAGGCTCATGATTTATTAGGGAATACAAGTGCAAAAAATAATAATTATCATTTACTAAATATCTACTATGTTCAGGTGTTATCAGAGATCATACAGCTAGTACCTGGTAGAGCTGGGCTTCATAAATGCTCTTTCTCATTTCCCTAACCATAGAATTACATGTCTTGATTTCTCTACGATAGTCCTAGTTTATTCTTATTGTTCCAGTGAAATGATTAATAGCACCCCCTTTGACTAAAATGCGTCTTGATTTGAACAATAAATTATGTGGTCAGCCTAACTAAGCCACATGGGCTCTCAAATATGCTGTGACAGAAGTAGAACCAGGGTGCTGTGGGAATCATGAGTAAAGAGCAATTAGATATCCCTGGGGATAGACGAGGGAAGAGGGTCATGGAGGAGGTAGAAATTGAGGAAGACCAAAGAGGATTTTTGATAACAGAGCTGGTGACTATTGATATGTTTTTCCTCTTCCTTTGTTATGGATGTCTCTGTACTTGGATGTCCAAAGCCAGGATCAATGAATTCTGATACAAAACATAGAAATCTACATTGAAGTACAGAAAAGTTTATGAATAAAAAATAGAACATAACATTGATTGATCACTTATCATGAAGCCAAGTACTTGCTAAAGAAATAATGCATATCATCTCATTGACCTACAAACCCATGAGATAGTGCCTGCAAGTCATTATCCCCTTTTTACAGAAGAGGAATTGTTAAACAGCTTGCTCAGGGTCACACAGCTAGGAAATGGTGGAGTCAGGATTCAAAGAGAGGTCAGTCTGACTCCAGAGCTCATATTCTTAAATCCTTCACTATGCTGCTTCCAGAAATTTCCATAATCTGTAATCAGAATCCCACTGTTGTCCATGCAAATTTCATGGTAACAATGCTAGGGACTACCATGTATTGAACGTCCATGATGTCCATGCAATTTATAGAATTTATTTTGAATCCTCTTAACAGCCCTGCTAAATAGGTGCTTCCCATTTTATGAATAAGGAATCTGGGATTCATAAAGATTAGATACCATCTGTTAATTGTAAACGTCATGTCCTTTGAGGTGGGGAAGAATGGTGAACATAAGAATGCCTGTGGGGAGTGCAAGGGCTATATGCTATTGGATTTCATTAAACACTTCCTGAGCTGCTAAGCAGGGCAAAAACTCCTGTTCTTTTTAATCAGTGGCCCTCTGAGAAATAACGCGGAAGGTGGACTGTTACCTTTTTGCTTTCTCAGAGTCACCAGCCATGTCACCTGGGAAAATTCATTCCTTTTTATGAATTCGTTGCTTGATATGTATAATGGAAGTAACTCACACACTTGCCATGAAGATTAAATGAGAAAGTACATGCAGTGTGTCTAGTCCAGTGTCTATCTGTTCATTACCCTTCCCTTCCCTACAATTATAGATCTTGCCTTTCTTTGTTCAGTTGGCAGGTTTCATTTTCTGCTTTGCAGTAGTCATGGCTGAAATCTAGTTCTACTATTTTTCACATTAGGAATATATAATTTTTTTACATTAGAATTTGGTTAAATTGGAAAACTAAGCTGAGGCAACTTTGTACTCGATTTCCCCCCCCCCTGAAAAGTCTAAGCTTTCTGTTCTCTGGGTGTTTATGTGGAAATGCTAACCTCTCAAAGAATGTACATCAAAAAGAGGGTCCCAAAATTTGATCTTTTTTCCTTACTTTATATTTTTAATAATATGTGCACATGAAGAAGAAGGAAAAAGCTATAAAAAATTATACACTGAAGAATAAATTCCCCTTTCCCATCACTCCCAACCCCTAAGTCATCTTTCTTAGATGTAATCATTGCAATTATTTTGTGTGTCTTTCAAGAGATATTCTGTTCGTATACAAGCATATCTGTATATTTTTATCTTCCTGCTTTTTTCGTACACCTGATTGCATATTCTACACACTGTTTTGAGCCTTGTTTTCATTATTTACCAATGTGTCCTGGTGATACTTCCATTTCAGTATGATTAGCTTTCCCTATTATTTTGAATGGCTGTGTGGTATTCAAATATATGGATATACCATAATTTATGCAAACAGCCCCAAAGTTGTTTATGGTCTTTTGCTATTACAAATAATGTTGAAGGCATTATCATCTTACACACATCATTGCTCTACGTGCATGTAGAGTCATTGGCTGTTACTGGAATCACTGGGTCACAGTGTATGTATTAATACATTTACAATGTTGATAAATATTTCCAAATCATCCTTCAAAGAGGTGTCCTGGTTTAATTATCACCAATAATGAAAAGGGTATCTTTTCACATTCTAGGCTAACACAGTATATGTTTTTTATCCTCTTTAATCATAGTTGGAAAATGATCATATGTTTTAGTTTGGTTTTGTATCTCTTTTGCTATGAGTAAATTGGTTGTCTTTTCATATGTTTAAAAGTAATTTACATTTCTTTTGTTATGTATGTGTTCTTTGACCATTTATCTTATGGATTATTGAATTTATTTTACTTGTGTATAAAACCTCTTTATATATTGAGTATTTAGATTCTTTGCCATATATATTGAAAGTATTTTGTCTGCCACTTATCTTTTGACTTTGTTCATGGTATTTTTATACATGGAAAATTTTAAATTTTAATTTAGTGACTTGTCTCTGTCTTTTGTTTAATGATTCTGTGGGTATGTGTCATACTTACAAAACACTTGAGAATATTAAAAAATCAGTTTTGCTTGTTTTCTTCTGTTACCTTAGTGGTATCATTTTTAAAACAAACATATGATTTCTATCCATCTGGTATTTATTTTGATATAAGAAATGAGGCAGGTATCCAACTGTATTTTTTAAATGGCTAGCCAGTTGGCTTGATACCATTTATTGAATAATTTATTTCCCCTGTTGATTTGAAATGCTTCCTTTATAATAAACCAAATTTTTTAATGTATTAAGGCCTCTTTGTAGGCTCTCTTTTCTGCTGCATTGATTTATCTATTCATATACTGGTATTAAACTGTGTTAATTACACAAGCTTTATGATATTTTAATAGGTATTGCTAGCATCCTCTCAATATTCTTCTTTTTCAGAATTCTCCTTGGGTTTCTTACAAGTCATATTTTTGTTCGAACTTTAGAATAAATGTGACTGGTTCAAAAAACACCCTACTGTATTTTATTTGGGTTGTTGAAATTTACAAATATTCTTGAGAGAATTGTTTTAGTAAGAATCATTTCTGTTGCTATTTTAAATAAGTTGTTTGATTATATATTATAATTTTGTTATTTGTTATAAATTAGAAAGTTAATGTTATTTTTGTTAAATAATTTCCTACATAGCTGTAAAAATTATGATGGGGAAGCACATGTATTGAATGTACATGGTGTGCACTGTGGTTCCAGTTTCGAAATATATACATATATAACACTCCTAAAAATATATTGGCAGAATATGAACGAAAATGTCAACCTTGATTATCTCTGAATGGTGGATGATGATTATGAATGATCTGTGTTTGTCTTTTTTGTGCTGTCCAGTGTTTCTTATATTTCTTGCACTATTACCATTACATCAAGACGAAAAAAATATTTTAAAAAGAAAAGAGAGTTGACAGCATATTTAATAGATGTAACTTTAGGGTATAATGGTGGTGCTCGTCTAAGAAGGAAGGGAATAATATGATCAGCTGCATATTCAGGGGAGACTAACTGCTGCAATAAACTACCCCAAAGCTCAGTGAATGAACACAACAAAGTTTATTTTCCTCTTATAGTCTTGTGTAATTCCACAGGGACTGCGGTAGGGGGAGCTGCTGCATGTAGTAGATTTTAGGAGACCAGCCTAGAAGTGATTTGGTCATTTCCACTCACATTCCATTCGCCAGCATTCAGTCACATTGCCATATCCAGCTGAAAGGGTGGCTGGGAAATGTAATCTAGCTGTGTGCCCAGGAAGAAGAGAGCATAGATACCAGTGAGCATTCATAGCTTCTAATGAGTCTAGTGAGCACTTGTGGTTGCACTGTGTTTTGTATCATTTTCCAGGGCAGTTATTTTGATTTGGTAGTCTTCTTCCCAGGGAGCTTTCATGAAGTTGTTGAGAGTACTCAGATTATCCCTGAATAATCAAATGAACAGAAATGTGCACTCCCTTGCTCCACCAAATCTCTTGGTATCTTTTTCCCCCTGTCTAGCTTTCTTGTGCATTGAGCCATCTTCAATCTCAGCTTGAATCCTCAGATTCTGATTCTTTACATTGTGTCTGCTCTGGCTTGGTATCTTCAGTCATTGACCTCAGTATGCCCTTAGTCTATATCGGACACTAATTTCTCTACGTACAACGCTTAGGTGAACTGTCTACATTTCCTTCCATGTCTGAATTGAATCCATCTCCTTCTTCCTGACCTGAAACTGGGTTGTGAAATTGGCATCTCCAAAGGACTCTGGGTTATCTTACCTATGGCTGATTACTTCCTGAAGAAGAAGGGAATAATTGTTTCTGCTAAGGTTTTTGGAGAGTGATTGATGAACTACTTACAGTTCAATTCATCCTGTCAGCTGTCCAGTGTCCTTTGGCATCCCAAGTTTGTGTAAGGAAGCTAATAGATGTGCACAGTACAGCCTGACATGGCTTATGTGGAAAGGATCACTGATGAGAGATGGACAGTTCTCTGACACAGTGCTGAGACAACTCACACTAGCAACATCTCACAAAATATCAAAATGCATGATATGGTGAAAACATGCAGTGTATTCATTCAAGTACATACTCTTAATAAATATCTCAGGGAGCTGAGATCTGATTTTACTCACTCTGTGCTCAAACTGAAAGAAGCTGTTTTTTTTCCATAGGAGCTTCAGAGTGTAAATTCTTTTACTTTTATGTGATGTGTTTTAAATGGGGCTTTTATTTAAGCATTTTCTTTGCTCATGTTTTACTATCCAGCAAGCTTCCAGGCAAACAAAACACCTGGGGCTTATGACCAACCTTGGGTACTGAAGTCCAGAGTTATTTTTAAAATAATATTTTCTTCCTGATTATGAAATTAATGCATAATAATGACACACTTTTGAGTCCATACTAAGAGCTACTACTGGGCTCAGTGTTTTGCATGCATTGACTAATCCCTACAACTTTCTGAGGTAAATATTATTATTTGCATTTAAAACAGAAGGAAACTGAGGTCCAAAGGAATTCAGTATCCTGTTCAAGGTCACACAGCTAAGAAGTGGCAGTACTAAAATTAGAACCTGCATCTTTGGACTCTGGAGCCTGCACACTTTAGTGCTACGAAATTCTACCTCCAACATGACAATTAGAGCAAACTTGAAGAGCATAAAGTATAATGAAAACAACAAGAATAAAAATAATCCATAATCCCTTAACCTAGAGATATCCATTGCATTTTGTACACTTGCTCCTAGTCTTTACCTCTGAGGAATAGAGAGATTTTTTTCTAATGAACAGATTTTATTCATGGTTTTGTACTCTGCTTTTAACACTTAACCTCTTATTGTGAGCACATTTCAAGTCATTCAATTTTGTTGAAAACATTTTCATGATTGCATGTCATTCAACTGTCACCATAATTTATTTAACTAGTCCCTTATTACTGGACATTTTCTGCTTTCATTTTTTGCTATTATGAAAACCAATTATAAATGATTCTACCATGAATTCATTTGACTATATTTTGACTATTTCCTTGTTATAAATTCCTAGTAGAATTACTGTTTGAAATATATACACGTGTTTAAGGCCCTTGACACATATTGTCAAATATGATGGATTCTTGATAGTATCTATATCAATCAGGCATAATTGACTTTAATATACTTTGTAATTGATTCTACCCAATATTAGAGGCATCTTTCTTATATGGCCATTGAATGAAAAATAGTTTTGGATTATTTTTAAGCATTCAAAGAGCTATGTCTTGGGAATAAGAAGAAGAATAAGGGGATGGGCTTCAACCCTACTAAATCAGAAAGGGCTTGGTCACTTCAGGAGATCTGAGGTGGGGCTGGATGGCATCTACAGCAACACACGGCTACCAAAACGGAGGACCTGAAGGACAGAGGCTGAAGGAATTCTGTCTATTATAAGGATTTTACATGGATGAAACATTTGCAGCTACATTTCATTTGTGGTATTGGCATACTTGAGCAGGGAAGAGAAGTAACAGGAACTGAGCGCTTAAAGTCTCTTCCAGCTTAGAAACTGAATTTAAAATCCTACCCATTTGAAGCTGTCATGACAGTACCCATGCAATGCCCTTGCAACAATCCTATAAGGCACACAAATTAAGTACTTTCATCCATGCTTTATAGAAAATAGCAACAGTAACAAAGGAAAATTATTAAGCACACATTATGGGACAGGAATTGTGCTAAGTGCATTGAAAGTACTCTCCCTAATCCTCAGAAGAACCCCATGAGATAGGTACTATATTTCATGGATAAAGACAATGAAACACAAATGAGACATGACAATTTTAAATAGCACATTTAAAGTCACAAATTTAGCAACTGGCAGGACTGGGATTCAAATCCGGCTAGTGTGTCTCCAGGGCAATCTCAGAGAGGTTAAGTTCCTTGTTTAAAGTCCCCTGGTGACTAAGCAATTGAGCCGGAACCCATGTCCAGGTCTCAGTGCTCAGTGATGTTTCCTTTACAGCAAGTATCCACTGTACCAATTTGGATGCAGTTGGCAATTTCAGCCCTCATTTTGAAGTGCCCAACACTCTTAAGAGTCTCTCAGACACAGATCAAGTTTTCTCACAAACACACAGTGGCAAATCACTGGTTTTATTCCCTGACATCTGTGTATGTCCCTGTGTAAGTTTATAACTATGGGAACAAAAAGTTCCCAGAGAAACTATTTTACCAATGAGTAGGCAGAGGAACCAAGGAATAAAATAACTTTTCCAAGGTCCCATTATTGATAATGAAAGTAGAGATCGTAATACCTATCTCCCAGAGTTGCATGTTGGAAAGTGCCTGTCACAAAATAAGCATTCAGTCTATAATAGAAAATACTAACAATGATGATGACAATTATCCTGTTATTATGACAATTATCCTGTTATTATGATAGGGTAATGAATGCATCTGCCTCGTTAATCCTTGTGTTCTCAAATGAGGACTATTAAAAGAGTCATTCATTGTCTTACTGGACCAAATACTACCTGAGAGATTTGCAAATAATGATTCCACTTTGTATGGAGAATGCCTCTCAGGAAGTAGCTGATATGTTAGGAGAAGCTAACCTAACCCTGAGACCCTCAGATTTGTACCAAAACAACAGAGGCTTATAAGTAGAGGCATTATTTTCAATGTATCAACCTCACACATATTTTTGATAAGCAGGGACACTTGTATTTTTACACAGTACACTTGGATACTAGCCTGCTTCAGCATGATAGGAAACAACAAGCTACTCAGTCCCTGCTATTTTGAGTATTTAATAGCAAAACCCTGTGGCAGTCTAGGGAACTTATCTCTACAGAATATGCTGACACAGTGAAATGGAATTAAATGGGATCTCATACCTGGTGTATTTCACTACCAGCATGTTTTATTCATCCTTGCTCTATCTACTGTATGAATGGGCAATTTTCCTTCCAGATGAAGAGGCACTCCAGTAACAGAACTATAATTTTCGAAGGAGCATTATTGGGCCCCTGTTTTGAAGTAAGAGGTCATTTTAACTGGGAGAAATTAATAGTTTCCTAGCATAGTATTCCCTTTACCACTAAAACATATGGTGTGTAGATGCTAGCTTGATTTTTCTTATGAACAGTGAATGCAAATAGACTCTCTAGTCCTCCAATATTAAAGCCATATATTCTAATGAGGCTAGAACCAGACACAGCTCTGGGTTGGCATTCTGGCTTTAATAGCACTGGGGATCAGTTCACTGCTGTGTATATTAGTCTTTTCATTGGTAAGTGAGAAAGCAGGGCAAACCATGTCCCTGAATGAGGCATAGTGACTAAAGTAGATTTGTATCATTACCCCCACTACTACCAAATCACTGAGTGCTCTGTATTAACACGCTCAGTTCTAGCCATTATCCTGAAAGCAGGCAAGAGAGTATGGCAGACACTACAAATCAATTCCTACTACCAATACACATACACACACATAAACACACATACTAGTTTTTACTGAACATTGATTATGTAAAAGGATCAAGCATCTACAATGTGCTGGAATACTGTAGTAGATGCTTAACTAACAGTAGTACTGAACTTCAAAGCAGTCATGTGGGAAAGGGACTATTATTATCATACCCATTTTATAGATGAGGAAAATGAGGCTCAGAGAAACTAATTTTCTAAAGGACATACAGTAGGAGGCAAAGCTGAGATTGAATCAAGGTAGTTTGATTCCAGAGCCTGTGCTGTTAACCATTAGCCCATTTATGGATCAACCTAAAAACCTAGGTGCAATGTTGGGGATACCAGATCAAAACAGAAATTTTATAGTATGTTCATTAAAATACTGTGTCCAGTTCTGTATGGAGCACTTCTTTAAAAAATAACCTCACAGAAGCCCTAAGAGGTAAGTATTATTATCACCTCCATTATGCAGATAGGGAAACTGAGGTACATGATAACTTCCCCAAGGCCATCTAACTGCATGGTACAGAGCTGAGCTTCAAATGCTTGTTTTTCTGATTCTAAAACACCAGCCTGCAAGGAGGCTACAAAGATGAATAAATCAAGATCCTTGCCCATTATGAATTTGTGTTCTAATCAGTGGGGAATAGACCCTGGACACAAATCACTGTAACACAAAGCCCAATGCAGTAAATGACATGTGAGTAATGAAAAGAAAAAGGAGGAGAAGGAGGGGAATGGGAGGGGAAGCAGAGGAGAAAGAAAGAGAAAGAAAGGAGGAGGAGGAGAAGGAAGAGGAAGAAGTAGTCCTCTAGAAGATGGAGATACCATTTCTGACTTGAATGTTCATGAATGGCCCCATGGAAGAGGACATGATTTGGTGCATCCTTGAGGGATAAATAAGACTTGAAAAGGCAGAACCTTCTTTAACTTAGAGCCTGCTATGTTTCAGACATTGTACTAGGTACTTTAAACCCGTTATGAAAAAGACCAAATTGGGAAGCATCAGTCTACCAGACTTCAAGCTACACTACAAGACTATAGTAACTAAAATAGCATAGTACTGGCACAAGAATAGAGACATAGACCAATGGAACAGAACTGAAAACCCAGATATAAAACCATCCTCATATAGCCATCTGATCTTTGACAAAGCAGACAAGAACATACACTGGGGAAAAGAATCCTTATTCAATAAATGGTGCTGGGAAAATTGGATAGCCACATGTAGAAGACTGAAGCAGGATCTACACCTCTCACCTCTCACAAAAATCAACTCACAGCGGATAACAGACTTAAACCTAAGGCGTAAAACTACAAGAATTCTAGAAGAAAATGTTGGAAAAACTCTTATAGATATTGGCCTAGGCAAAGAATTTATGAAGAAGACCCCAAAGGCAATCACAGCAACAACAAAAATAAATAAATGGGACTTGATTAAATTAAAAGCTTCTACACAGCCAAGGAAACAATCATTAGAGTGAACAGACAACCTACAGAATGGGAGAAAATATTTGCATGCTACACATCCAATAAAGAGCTGATAACTAGGATCTATACAGAACTTAGGAAAATGAACAAGAAAAAATCAAACAACCCCATTAAAAAGTGGGCAAAGGACATGAACAGAAACTTTTCAAAAGAAGACAGAATAATGGCCAGTAAACATATAAAAAATTGCTCAACATGTCTAATCATCAGGGAAATGCAAATCAAAACCACAATGAGATATCACTTATCTCCAGTGAGAATGGCTTTTATCAAAAAGTCCCAAAACAACAAATGTTGGCATCGATGCGGAAAGATAGGAACACTCATACGTTGCTGGTGGGACTGCAAATTAGTACAACCTCTATGGAAAGTAAGATGGAGATACCTCAAAGAACTAAAATAGATCTACCATTTGATCCAGCAATCCCATTACTGCACATCTACCCAAAGGAACAAAAGACATTCTATAAAAAGACATCTACACTCAAATGTTTATAGCAGCACAATTCAGAATTGCAAAGATGTAGAAACAACCCAAGTGTCCATCAATACATGAGTGGATTAATAAAATGTGGTCTATGTATACCATGGAGTACTACTCAGCCATAAAATACAATGGTGAACTAGCACCTCTTGTATTATCCTGGATGGAGCTAGAGCCCATTCTTCTAAGTGAAGTATCACAAGAATGGAAATCAAGCACCTCATGTACTCACCATCAAATTGGTACTAACTGATCAACACTTACGTGAACACATGGGTGCCAGGCTGGTGGGAGGTGGGTGGAGGGGATGGATAAATTCACAATTAATAGGTGCAAAGTATACACAGTCTGAGGGACAGGCATGCTTGTAGCTCTGGCTTGGGTGGTGCAAAGGCAATATATTTTATTATATGTAACCAAAATATTTATATCCCCATAATACTCTGAAATTTAAAAAACAAAAAATCCATTATGACTGGATCTCAAAGAACAATGTCATTATTCCCATTTTGTAGATAAGGAAACAAAGGCTAAGCAAGATGATGTAGCCAGATGTGGGTGAGTGGCATGAGCAGACATGTAGAGGGAGGCAAGCACAGGCCTGGCCCAGGGACCATGAATAGAGTTGTGGTTGGAACAGAGAATTTACAGTAGTATCAAAAAGTTCCACTGGGCCCAGATTACAGATATTCTGGGACTGTATCCTATTGACAATGAGGAGTTAGTCAAATTCTCTGAGAAGTCAGAAAGGATATAATGAGAGCTATGTTTTAGAAAGATTCTCAGGCATTGGAATGCAAGGATGAATTGAATGGCAGAAACTGGAGTAAGGTAAGATGCTATGTCTACAGTCCAAGCACAGTGCAATAGGCACAAGCCCTGGAGGCCTGAATCTGAAGCTAGGTGCCAAGCCCTATCATTGGTTAGCTGTGTGATCTTAGGCAAGGTATTTTCTCTTTCTTGACCCTCAATTATTTCAGCTGTAGAATGAAGATGATAATACAATGTACAGGTTGAACATCCCAAATCTGAAATCTGAAATGCTCCAAAATCCAAAACATTTTGAGTGCCCACATGGTGCTCCAAAGGAAATGTTCATTGGAGCATTTTGGATTTCAGATTTTCAGATTTGGGATGCTCAACCGTCAACAAATAAGTATAATGCAAATATTCCAAAATCGGAAAAAATCCAAAATCCAGAACACTTCTGGTCCCAAGCATTTTGGATAAGGGGTACTCAACCTGAACTTGCCTCACAGGAATGCTGTGAGGAGTAAATGAGACAAAACGTGTAAAACGCTCTACCCAGTGTCTGACCCATAGTAATAATGGGAACCTATTTTAGTCAGCTCTGGCTGCTCTAAAAAAATACCTTACACTGGGTAATTTAAAATTACAGAAATTTATTGCTCACAGTTCTGGAGGCAGGTAAGTCTAAGACCAAGGCACCAGCAGATTCCCTATCTGGTGAGGGTTTTCTCTCTGCTTCAAAGATGGCGCCTTCTTGCTGTGTCTTCACATCGTGGAAAGGACAGAAAGGGATGAACTCCTTCCCTGAAGCTCTTTTATAAGGACACAATTCCATTAATGAGGGTGGAACCCTCATGACTTAAGCAGTTCCCCAAAGTCCGCACCTCTCAATATTATTGCATTGGGGATTAAGTGTCAACATGAATTTTGGAAGGACATAAACATTCAGACCATAGTAGAACCCTTTTTTTCTTATGAAAAGCAATGAGACCAGCTTGGAGGCTGTTACAGTAATCCTGGCATGAGGTGGTAAGGCCCATCCTGAGACAATGGCAAGAGAGAAAGGAAATAATGATGTTAAGTGTAACACAGTGACCTCTCCTTGCATGGATATATTTTTGAGGAAAAAGAATCTTACTTTAGCCAGAATATTTTACCATCAAATACAGAACAGATTTAAAAATGAAATGTATCCCATCATGTGCAGTGTAGTATTTGTAGGGCTTTTGTTAGACTGCAAGACATTGACTTCAGTTGTGTAATATCTGTATTTATCATTCTTCAAGCATTCAGTGTGTTGATCTTATATCTCCCAAAGCCTTTCCATTCATATCTCCCAAAGCCTAACTACTGAAATGAAAGGTTTTAGATATGAAAATGAGTCCAAAATGAAAGATTGAGTTTCATATTTATAATCTTTTATTCCATGATTCTAAAAGACTTGCATTTTCATCATTTCCATTATATTTTCTGAACTGACATTAATGTTATAGATATTAAGTCTGATATTTAATTAAAGGGAGGTTATTCATGTAATTGCTGTCCAGGGTAATTAGTCGCTTAGATAGCTAAAGCTGCACATTTCCTCCACAAACCCGTATCAGCTCTTTGATACAGAAATCAGGCCTTGGAAAGAATGAGCTTAAAAGTTCAAAATGTTAAACATGCCTTTGATTTCAATATTCATCCTACACCAAAAAATCCTGAAGGCCTAAAATGCCAACCTCCAGTCCCTTCTTAAAATAACTTTATTAGTCGATTGTTAAACATACTGTGTATGCCACTTAATTAATTTTATAGTAAAGTTGGCTAGAACCTGGATAAATGGATAATTAGCCTCTCCTCTAAAAGCAGATGTTATCATAATTGTTAATGAAAACAAATTTGCATACATTTATAAGACAAAAACAGCCCTTCTCTTTCTTAGGTATTTATTACGGAAGCTAAAAGCTCAATCTGTAATATCTAGCAGGACTAATTCCCTTTTTCTTCTTCTTTACCTTACAATGGTAATCAAGCTTTCTTAT
The DNA here is from genome assembly GCF_000956105.1 of Propithecus coquereli. Classification (NCBI taxonomy): domain Eukaryota; kingdom Metazoa; phylum Chordata; class Mammalia; order Primates; family Indriidae; genus Propithecus; species Propithecus coquereli. The sequence continues at coordinate 9,348,090 of NW_012156284.1, forward strand.
GGAGCTCTCCTATCTTGTTTGCACTTAATTCTCCAGCTTCTCTTATTTGAAATATAAAGCTTATGTTTAACACTGGAATATGTTATTAGCTAGATTATGAATACATGAATAAAATAGAGATCATATAGATTTCTTTAGGAGGCTTTAAAATCATATTAATAATTAACATATGAATCATTTATAATGTGTCTATACACTTATAGGTTAAATATCTCTGAATGAAAAATAAGAGAAATGACACATAGTTTGATTACCTCCTCTGCAGCAGCCAGTAGTGTTAACGGGCAAAATATAGAAAAGATAAACAAAAAGACATAACTGGTCTTGGATAGAAGACAAGCATCTCCATGGATCAGATACAGAAGAGAAAAGTGCAAGTGTGAGCAGGGCTGAGTGTTGCTGGGCTCCTGGTCTAATAATAGGCAATAATGGCCAAGGATTTAGGTCCTTTGGTGGCAAGGACGTTAAAGTGTTCCACACATATGTGGAATCAGGACTAACTGAATGCTTAAAATCAAGAACTGGGAATAGGGGACAGAACACTTCACCTTGTCTCATGCAAGGATGCTGCAAAATGCTACCTGAGATCATAGTCCCTGCAAGATACGGGCATAAGGAGGTAGGAAAACACAGATATAGTCTCAAAACTTAGGAATAAGCCAAGTTGTCCATTTGTTCAGTGAAAGGATCTGCCGTATCCTCAATATTACTCCTGGGCAGAAACTCTAAATCAACCCTGTAAGACCTGTAGGGCTAGGTGGAGACAATTATAAAACTGCTAGATGGGAATGGATAAAAATAGAAGCAGAAACAGAAAAAAAACGGGCCCTGGGCATGTCACTCCTGTGAAATGCATGATGCTGAGAGTGAGTGCCTCCTTACATTTTGCACCCTAGCTCCCTGATTCTCCTTATTAGGCCCTGCTAAGAATCTGCAAGTCAATCCAAATATAACTAAATCAGTAAATGGAGGAGTGAAAGCTCTTCCTCACTCTCAAAAAAAGTTAATAAATGTAGAAGGAATAATATAGAAAACCACCGTTTGAAAAGAATCATCAATGGATGCTAAAATTAATGGGTTAAAAATCAGAAATATCATATTTACATATTTGCAAAGGATCTCCTCTACAGGCATTATTTATTTATTTATTTTTTTGTGCGTTTTCAAGATACTAATTTAATGCTTACAAAATGACATTTTAACTTTTGATAATCTTCATGGTTTTCATGTATTTTGCAATAAAAATATTTAAGGAATGTTTTATTTTTTTTTTATTTTTGTTTCAGGGTATTATGGGGGCACAAACATTTTGGTTACATTTTATGTCTTTGCCTCACCCAAGCAAGGGTTAGAGGCATGCCCTTCCCCTCTACAATGCTCCCCATGTCCTTTAGTTGTGAGTTTACCCTCCGCCCATGCCCCTAATCCCTGGAGAGTATTACTGCCATGTGAGCACCATAGTGTTCATCAGTTAGTGCCAATTTGATGGTGAGTACAAGTGGAACCCATTCTTCCGATCTTGTGGTGCCTTACTTTGGATAATGGGCTTAAGTTTAATCCAGGAAAGTATAAGAGGTGCTAGATCACTATCATTTCTTATAATTGAGTAATATTCCATTGTATACATATACCAAATTTTAATAATCCACTCATGAATTGACGGGCACTTGGGTTGTTTCCACATCCTTGCAATAATGAACTGTGCAGCCATAAACATTCGGGTGCAGATGTCTTTATTATAGAATGTCTTTTTCTCTTTTGGGTAGATGCCTAATAGTGTTATTGCTGGATCGAATGGTATTTCTATTTTTAGCTCTTTGAGGTATCTCCAAATTCTTTCCCACAGAGGTTGCACTAATTTGCAGTCCCACCAGCAGTGTAAGAATGTTCCTGTCTTTCAACATCCTCGCCAGCATTTGTTGCCTTGGGATTTTTTGATAGAGGCCAATCTCACTGGGGTTAGGTGATATCTAATTGTGGTTTTGATTTGCATTTCTCTAATGATTAGAGATGTTGAGCATTTTTTTATATGTTTGCTGGCCATTATTCTGTCTTCTTTTGAAAAGTTCCTGTTCATTTCCTTTGCCCATTTATTGATGGGGTTGTTTGATTTTTTCAAGTTCTAGATAGATGGATGTGTAGAGAGCAAATATTTTCTCCCATTCTGTAGGCTGTCTATTTGCTCTAGTGATAGTTTCCTTGGCAGTGCAGAAGCTTTTTAATTTGATCAGATCCCATTTATTTATTTTTGTTGCTGCGGTGATTGCTTTGGGGGTCTTCTTCAAAAATTCTTTGCCTAGGCCAATGTCTGAAAGGGTCTTCCCAACATGTTCTAGAATTCTTAAGGTTTCATGCCTTAAGTTTAAGTCTGTTATCCATCTTGAATTGATTTTTGTGAGAGGTGAGAGGTGGGGATCCAGTTTCAGTCTTCTGCATGTAGCTATCCAGTTTTCCCAGCACCATTTATTGAAAAGAGATTCTTTTTCCCAGTGTATATTTTTGTCTGCTTTTTCAAAGACTAGATTACCACATGCAGATGGTTTTATCTCTGGATTCTCAGTCCTGTTCCAGAGGTCTATGTCTCTGTTTTTGTGCCAGTACCATTACAGGCACTTTTTAATAACAAAGAGACAAATAGCAACTTTACAGTGGAGAAACCTGGAAGACATCACCATAATCAAGTGATCAAAATTAACATCACCAGTAATGAGACAAATAGGTATCATGTATCTCCTGATACGATACAACAAGTAGGACATAACATAATTTATGTGATATCTCTACCAAAATTACATAACCTCAATTTGGCCATGAGGAAACATCAAACAAACCCAAATTGATGGACATTCTACAGTATAAATGGCCTAAGCTCTTCAAAATTGTCAAGATCATGAAAGACAAAGAAATGTCAAGATGCCAAAGGAGTGTTCTAAATTAAAGGAGGCTAAAGAAACATGACAACTAAATGCAAAATATGATTCTAGATTGAAACTTTTTGCTATAAGGGACATTAGTGGGACAATTGGTGAAATATAAATGAGATCTATATATTATATCAATGCCAATTTCCTGGTATTTGATAATTTTACTATAATTATGTAAAAGAATTACCTTGTTTTTAGAAAATTTGCACTAAATTATAAAACATAAAGAGGGTTTATACTAGCAACTTTCTTCCAACAAAGAAGTTTAGCACATACATATAACATATACAGATGTGTGTGTTTGCATGTGTACGTGTGTGTGTGAAAGATAAAGACAGAGAATAAAAAAGTTAAATAAAAAAGGGAAAATGTTAACATTTGTGGGATTTGGATTATGGTATACAGGAATTCTTTTACTACTTTTACAAGTTTTCTATGAAATTACAAAAAATAAACCCAAATGTATATTATAATAAAGGTATTATACTATAAAATTTAGTGTTACCTTGGTAAAGTAATAATTAAAGGCAATTGTACACTCTCTTAATTACATTCGATAAAAACATTCAGGAAGATTGAAAAAATGAGTTAAGTATTCAACTCAAGAAACCAGAAAAAAAAACAACAAAGTAAATTAGAAAGGAAATTGTGAAAATAAGAGCATAAATTAATGAGTTCAGTAGAAAACAAGGAAACCATAGAGAGTATCAACAAAATCAAAAATTGGGGGGAAAGAGAATGATTACAATGGGAAAATATCAACAATGGTGAAGAAAAGACACAGATAATTTTAGGAACAAAACAGGAAATACAACGATTGTACAGATAAATTAGAGATTTCAATGATCATAAGATAAAACTATAACTTTATGCCAATAAATTTAAAAACTCATAATAAGTCAATAATTTCTTAGAAAACATATTAAAAGTGACCAAGAAGAAAACACAAACCTCCATAAATCAATAAACTTTTGAATTTGTATTCAAAAGTTTTCTACCTTAAAAGACACTAAGCTCAAGCAGTTTTATAGAAAAGTTTTGCCAAATCTTTAACGATAAGATAATTCTTATCTTTTACAAATTGTTTCAGAGAATATAAAATTGGAGGAGAAATACCTAAGAGATTTTGGAAGAACTAAGTAGAGGATCCTGACCTCGCTTTTATTAAAACTTCCTATAAAGCTAAATTAATAATGATGCTATGTCTTGGTGCGGGGAAGGACAAAAACACCAATGGACTAGAATAGACAGCTCAGAAATATATCCATATGTGCATAGAACTTGGATATATTTCAGAGGTGACATTTCAGATTAGTGGGAGAAAAGAAGTGTATTATTCAATATAAGGTTCTAGTAGAATGGTTATACATATGGGGAAAAATAAAATTAAACCTCCATTACACACAATGCAAAAACCAACAACACAAGAGAAATTGTTTATGACCATAGGTGCTATGATTTGAATGTGTCCCCTCCAAAACTGAGGTGTTGCCAATGTGAAAGTGTTATGAGGTGGGGCCTTCAAGCAGTGACTTGGCCATGAGGGCTCTTCCCTTTTGAGTGGGATTAGGTGCCCTGATAAAAGGGCTTGATGGAGGGAGCTTGTCCCTTCTGTCTTTCTGCCCTCTGCGATGTGAGGACACAGCATTCTTCCCCCCAGGAAGATGCAGCATCAAGGTGCCATTTTGGAAACAGAGAGCAGTGCTCACTAGACAACCAACCTGCCAGTGCCTTGATCTTGGACTTCCTAGCCTCCAGAACTGTGAGAAATACATTTCTGTTCATAAGTTACCCAGTCTTAGGTATTCTGTTATAGCAGCGTGAAACAGACTAAGACAATAGGACAGGGAAAGTTTTTTTAAACAAAATGAGACAAAACAAAGCAAAAAATTCCCACAAATCATAAAGGGAACAACTGATAAATTTGATTCTGTAATGAAAAAATTCTTCACAGAGACACCATACAACATCTTGAAAACATAATATTGAGTGAAAAAAAACAAGTTTCCTCATGATGTAGTATGACCTCATTTATTAAATGTTGAAAAACACACAAACCAGTAGTATGTATTATTTATGGATGTATATGTATGTTGTAAAATTATGAGAAATATGCATGGGAACTTTATTCCTGATTTCCTAACTAATAGGAAGAAGAGACAAGTGCGGAATGAAATTGGGGAGGATACAATTGGGTTCTCAACTCCTTCTGAAATGGTTTCTATGTCTTAAAAATATAAAGTCTGAAACAAATATGACCTAAAGTTAAGACTCGATAACAATGAATGTGAGCAAATGGGTATTTATTGTATCATTATCTATTCACATCTGTATGCTTGAAATATCAATACCCTATATCCAAGCAGTGTGCTATAGTGGGCAAGCATTAATCTAGATCATGGTTCAAGTCTGGGCTTTACTACTTGGTGACCTATGTCAGGTTACTTAATTTCTCAATACCTCAGTTTCCTCATCTATAAATGAAGGATAATTGTGTTACTTAACTCAAAGTGCTCTTATATTATATGAAATGATGCATGTAAAGTGTTTTACACAGTATTTGACACATAATAAGCATCCAACCCATTCTGGTCTTAGTGATCATTTTCAACAAACCTGCCAGATTTAAAGTTTTCCTCAGTCTTTTGCTTTTTGGTAACATTTTATTTTGAAATAATTTCACACTTATAGAAATAGTTACAAAGAACTCCCATTTATTCCTCACCCAGATTTTCCACAATTAGTTTATCATTCTCATTGTATTATTTGGATTAAAAAAAATACTTCTTGATGAATGGGCAACCAAAACCACCATGCAGCCTATGTTCCATTAACAATGGACTATTTGGAAGGCAGTATAATGCTGTGGTTAAGAACATAGGCATTGTATTTCAACGGTCCTCAATGGGATCTCAGCTTTCCCACTGACTGACTTGTGACTTTGGGTAAGTCACCTAACCTCTCTAAATCTATGAGAGAAAAAGTACAATGTGGCAACAGTGGTCAGGGATCCATCCTCTGAATCAATACGCAGCCCCAACATTTCTGAGCTGGAACTATTTCAGTGGCATTTGTTGAAATGCTGAGAGAGGCCTGACTTTAAAATAGCTGCCCAGCCTGCCCTAATGGGTGGAATGACCTGGGGCATGGCATTTTCCACTGTGAACCGGAGTCACACGAATAAGAACCAGCTTCAGATGCCCGAGGCCAAACTTCAAATTTCCTAGATTCTTGTTTTGGATTATGTATGTGTGCACACTCACACATGTTCTTTCGATTTGTTTGTTTGATTTTTTCCAACTCATCAAACCCAGCTTCTTTTGCCACTTTATTCTCCTTCTGTTCTCTGCTGAGGCTTTTGGGAGGAGCTGGGTTTTTTTTTTTCTTCTGGAGAGGAAAAAGCCTAATGGTATCACCCTTGATGAGGTTCTGACTGGAACAGCAATGACCAGATATCGTAGAAGCAATCACCCACCCAGGGTGACTTAAGGAGAGAAAGAAGAAAGTTTGGGTGCTGTAGAACATGAATTATAAAGGTGGGTCTTAGGAACTTTGCCAATCTTAGACAATGTTTCCCATATCTATATCTAAATAAGAAAAAATAAAGTCAAAGCAGTGAGATTCTCATAAAGTTAAAATAATTCAACATAATGAACTGTCCTCTATTTTGAGATTATGCCCTTCCAAATTTTTGGTGATAGAATGTCTTTTATTTTATAAAATTGTGGTAGTTTTTTAAAATGCCTTCACTTGGTGGTTAAACTTTGCAAATACTATGTACGTGTATATTTATGTGTATATATGTGTATGCACACATATATGCATATATACACGGATATACACGTATATAAATCCTATATTCATATGTATGCATATATAAACATATATAAATCCTATATATAAATATTCTGTAGGGTAGGATTTATATATATTTATGTTTATAAATATATATTTCATATGCACATAAATATATAGTTATATATGTTTATGAATATGTATTTATATGTATGTATCTATAAATCCTACATGTGTGGTATATATAGGATTTCTATATACTTATTTATATATATATATAAATGCTTCAGGGAAATTTTATTGGTTCATGAAATCTAAAAATCTGGGAGCCTTTGATTCCAACTGCCAAAGATGAAAAGATTCTTCAACATTAACTTCTTCATCCCAATTTTTCAGATAAGTAAACTGAGGGACTTAAACTCACATTGCAAGTGGGTAGCAGAACAAGGACTATAACTTGAATCACCTGATACTCAAGCTAATCGAGGCTTCCTTACCCCTGCCCTGCTCCAAATGGAAAGAGGCACTGAAGAAAAACATTCCTTGACCTACGTAACAAGTTTTTACCATGCACTGTTTATTTCTTGTTTTGTTTTAGATTCAAGAGCAGCCAAGATCCCAATGGGAAATGATGACAACTAACTAAGTTCCCTGCCTCATGCTCGTTAACCCTGTTGGAGTGGAGGTGGGCAATAAAATGGTCACTTAAATATTTTGCCGACTTGCTCCCTCTTGAGTCAGAAGAGTGCCTACTCATAGCATTAATTTCTGATTAGCTGTTAATATAGCCAGGTTAGAAAATAGGAAGGAGAAGAATAAGCATTCTCATATCCTTTTTGGATCGTTAAGTAACTAGCAATGGCTTGCAGAGATGGGTCAGTGCTCTTACAGAGGGGAAAACTGGATGTTTTTGAGCTGTACCTGAAAAAAGAGATAATCAGCATCTGGCCTGGAGAAGCTGGTGGGGCCAGAATCATCTCAAAATTGGGGCCCTTGGGTAGTTCATACCTAGAATTCTGCTTGCAGTGTCAGGATTAGAAGGGCCCTAGAAAGAGTCATGGAGAAGCACTGCTGTGGGAAAACATCTATTTCTAGGTTAAAGGAGGCCTGGCTTTGATTAGAGAGGCCTTCAAACATTATGTTTTATACTAATGTATTAGTTTCGTATTGTTCCTGTACCAAATCACCACAAACGTTGTGGCTTAAAAACAACACAAAGTTATTATCTTAAAGTTCCAAATGTCAAAAGTCCAAAATGGGTCTCACTGGGCTAAAATCAAGGTGTCCACAGGGCTGTGTGGAGGCTCTTTGGGGGCTCTAGGGGAGAATCCACTCCTTGCCTATACCAGCTTCTAGAGGCCACCCACATTCCTTCTTGCATCAGTCAAACTCTGCTTCTATTGTCATATTGCCTTCTCTCTTTGTGACTCTGACCCTCCTATCTCCATCTGATGAGTACCCCTGTGATTACTTTGGTCCCACCCACATAATCCAGGATAATCTCCCCATTTCAAGATCCTTAATTTAAACATATGTGCCAAGTCCCTTTTGTCTTATAAGGTAACATATTCACAGGCTCCAGGGACTAGGATGTTACAGATCTATTGGTGGGGGGGGGAGTCATTATTCAGCCTACTGCAACTAGTAAAATTACTTTTTTCAAGTGAAATCATGTAAAGAATCCCAATATATAAATTGCATTGAATCAGAGCTGATGTAATTAATGTTTCATCTATCCAGCCTCCACTACTTCCTTCCCATAACAGTCCCAGGAACACCCAAGTGGAACCCTGTGGCTCCAGGTCCAGTTTGAATACATATAATTTATACCTGAAGGGAGGGTACTATTTGGAAACACCTCAGCCACCACATCCCCACTTTTCATTGTGTTCTTCGGTGAAACCTGACACCTCTTAATACTTGTTAATGAGCTCCCTGGGACTAGAGACCTTGCTCATTTAGCCCTGCATCCCCAGAAGCTGAGGTGCTCAATGTTTGTTGAATAAATGAGTAAATAATCAATTAATGGTGAATGAAAAATGCTTAGCCAGTGTCCATTTCCTATCTCCCTGCTAACAATTATTCATGAATCAGACCTATATATCAGCGTTATTGGAAAAAGATCAAAATGGATTCCTGCCACCTGCTCTCCCTCACTATATGCTGTCCCAAGATGGTACAGGAAAGTGGACCCCAAAACTGGAGTGCAGCCTGAAGGCCAAGTGGGTTCTTGGCTATGTGCAGGAAAGAGTTAAAGAGCAAGCTGACAGAGTAAAGAAAAAGCAAGTTTATTGAAGTAACAAAGAAACAGAAGGAAGGCTTTCCCCATAGGCAGAGCAGCGGCTCTCTCTCGGAGCAACAGAGTGTAGCACTTTGTGCATTTCTGGAGTCTTATTTTATACCTTCTATTTAATTTTATGTTAAGCAGAGGGAGAATTATCTATAAGATTTCTGAGAAAGGGGCAGGAAGTTCCCAGTACCAAGGGTCCTTCCCCTCTCTAAACCATATAGAGGAACTTCTGGGAGTTGTCCTGGCATTTGTAAACTGTCATGGTGCTGGTGGGAATTTCTTTTAGTATGCTAATGTATTATAACTAATGTATAACAAGCAGTCAGGGTAAACTGAGGTCGTTTTGTTTTTGTGGCAATCTTGGTTCTAGCTGGTTTTGGCTGGCTTCTCAATGCCTCCTGTTTTATCAGAGACCTTGGTTCGGATCTTTTTTTTTTCTTTTTATATTTTTATTGACTTTTCCATTTTATTTATTTATTTTTTATTTCAGCATATTATGGGGTACAGATGTTTAGGTTACGTGTGTTGCCCTTGGTTCCCCCCCCAAGTCCGTGTTTCACATATGTCCTTCCTTCGGGTAGTGCGCATTGCACTCCTTGTGTATACAAATACCCATCCCCTCCTCCCTCCTCCCCCCTCCTCCCGCCGCCCTCCCCCTTCCCCAGCATCCAATAGATGTTGTTCTGATATGTGCATTTATGTGTTGATTAGTTAATACCAATTTGATGGTGAGTACAAATGGATTCCGTTCTTCTGCTCTTGTGGTGCCCCACTTTGGATAATGGGCTTAAGTTTAATCCAGGAAAGTGTAAGAGGTGCTAGATCACTGTCGTTTCTTATGATTGAGTAATATTCCATTGTAAACATATACCAAATTTTGATAATCCACTCATGGATTGACGGGCACTTGGGTTGTTTCCACATTCTTGCAATAGTGAATTGTGCTGCCATAAACATTCGGGTGCAGATGTCCTTATCGTAGAATGTTTTGTGCTCTTTTGGGTAGATGCCTAATAGTGCTATTGCTGGATCGAATGGTATTTCTATTTTTAGCTCTCTGAGGTATCTCCAAATTCTTTTCCACAGAGGTTGCACTAATTTGCAGTCCCACCAGCAGTGTAGAAGTGTTCCTGTCTTATGACTCTTTATCGAGCAGGACCTACTGGTTCCCTATCTCAAAACCATTTATACACATGTAAATACACTGCATTTAACTGTTATGAGTCTTGATAAAAGGTATTCTTTCAAATATTTATCATGGACATCTTATTTGCACATCATGAAAGTAAACAGTGGTAGTCTAATCTTTCTTTTCCTCTTTCCGAGAATTTCATTCCCGAGAGCAAGATTAGAAACGCAACAAAGAATGTTAGAGACTATCTAGGCCAGGCAATTTTAAAGATGAGGAAACTAAGTCTTTCTAGAGACCTAATGCCCAGCGTGGGGACTATAGTCAAAAATACTGTGTCATATACTTGAAATTTGCTAAAAGAGTTAGAGCATAAGTAATCACCACGCACAAAAAATGGTACCTATGTGAAGAGATGGATATGTTAATTAACTTGACTTTAGTAACCAGTTCACTATGTATATATATATCAAAACAGCATGTCGTACTCCTTAAAAATATACAATTTCAATTTAAAAATTACAAATAAAGAAGAGAAGGTACTTATCCAATATCTTAGAGCACATTTTTAGAAGATCTAAACTAGAACCCTCAAGTCTTCTGATACTGAATCTAGTGTTCCTTCCATTGTTCCACAGTTGTGTAAAGCTGAATAATTCTATCCAGAAGAACATTAGCTATAGAGATAAAAAACTTGAGGTTTTGAGGATGGTACAGTTATCTCTTATCTATGTAAACCTAACTTAGGCAAAGTGGTGCCTCCTAGGATAAATTCAACCCACATACCTGCTTAATTTGTCCCATAGTTTGTTTTTAAATTGAATTGGCATGTCTTTAAATAAAGTGGGCACATTTCACCAACATCCTCACCACTCCCTATTGTCTTACATTTAGCCCATCTCACTCACTTATATGTTTGGCTCTTACAGACATTTGAGTTTTTAACACATGCCATAAACAATCAAAATATAAATCAAACTATCAATGTTTGAAGTTACAAATGCTATTTCTGAATGTTTTTCACATGGCAGGTGGTATAAACATTTGATTGACAAACTGTGTCTTGAAGATTTGTGGTCCAGAAAATAATCACCATAGTTAACCCATCTTTTAGCGCATGAGAAGAAAGAAATGATAAAGTGGACAACAGAGGCTCTCCCTCTCTTCCTCCAAACCAATCATCACTAACTTCTTCTTACCTGGGTCTTTTGCCACCAACCCTTTTGGAATCTTTAGTTCTGTCTCTAACTGAGATTAGTCTTAGGCCACATGTGACTGTGACTTTGGCAGTCTAATCGTATAGTATATGAAAAAGACAACTGTAAAGCTAGTTATCATGTAAATTCTTGAGCATGAGGTTAATGTGAATAGTGGGAGAAGAGCAAGGCTCCAGTACCTGTGGGAAACTGGAATGATAATGAGAAACTATGGTTTGTCATATACAATGAAGTTTGGAGGGGAGGCCATATGTATTTCAGTTGGCATATGAGTGCCCAAAGTCTTATCTTAAGTATACCAGAGAGCAAGTTTCAGGCAGCAGGACTGAGATTAAGCCTACCCCTGGTGGAGATTGGGCTTCTGGTATCCTGCTCTACATATATTTTATAGGCTTTTCGTACCTAAAACTGGGCAGAGCTGGAGCAAGCGGGGGTTGACAGTTACCATGCTTCTGGGTGCATCGTTGGCTCTCAGTCAAAACACGTTGACTGAGACTACTTATTGGAGGTAATACCAATATATCCATTAAAATTATAATTGGTTCCAAGTTATGGTTCTGGACTTGCACACATAAGAACATTGAAACGACCCTAGAACTTTAAGCACAGTGCACCATATAGAATATTTTTGGAAACTCTGGTTTTTCTTGGAAATTTATATCTGATATTTGATCAAGGCTTAAAGTTTCCAAGGCTTTGAAGTAATGATGAATCCTAAACAGTGAACCTTCAAAAGCTTTGACTCTGCCACAGGGCATTGATGTGATCTATAAACAAAAAGAGAACAATATTTGAAAAGGAAAAAAGTGCCAAGTTTTGACATTAGGTATAATAGGTAGGAGTCCATCTGTATTTCAGCAATAGTCTCATCCTTCAGGGATACAATTCCAAGCAAAACCATTTTAGGAAAGGGAATGAGCAAAAAAGCAGGGCAGAATATCTACCTGGCTCCACCACTGATGTCATATGGCTGGGGAGCCACCCCAGTGGCCTATTCCGTGGAGATAACATGCTGCACAAGTGATGGTGAGAGAAATACAATTCACACCAGAAATATCTCCTGGGAGATATAGATATATAAGCTCCATGAAGACAAGACCTTTGTTTACAATGACTACCATTATATTCCCACAACTTAGAAGATGTGCCTGGCACATAATGTAGTTGGTACTCATGGGGGTCTTCCAAAGGCCCCACTAAATAGCAGTCCATTTTATCATCCAGGTTCTGAACACATTGAGAAACACACAAAACAGCAAATACTTGAAAATACCACTTCATTACTGATGGAGGACAGGCTAGAGGACCTAGATTAATGAGAAAGTCAAAGTGTTTATTAAATGGATTGCAAAAGGTAGGCAGACTTCACCTAAAAATAGGCAGCACAGGAGCAGGACAGGCTGCCGACCTGGAGGAGCGGAGTAGAACACCTGCTCTCGTGAATACAATTGCTGTCAAGAGAAAGGAACCCTGAAGTGAGTTGAGAATGTCCATATAATCTACCCAAATTTGCCAATCAAATGTATGCCTCCTTGTGGTGCTCAGTAAACACTTGATGAAGTCATATATGAATGGTGCCTGCAGAAGGTGAAAGGTGAACTGCAGAAGGTCAGAAACACTGCCTGCAGTAGTTAGTGTAGCCCAAGGACAAATGAAGCCTAATCTTCATGTTTGCCTGAAGAGCTCTGGGGCGGCCAGAATGGAGTCCCTGCATAAAGAGCACTTTGGAGCCCAAGCACATTTCTATGGCACAAGGCTATAAATTATCTCACAAGCAAATAAAGGGAGAGAAAGTCTGCCTTGACTTCTGGGGAGGGGAACATAGGAAAACAAGGCATTCACTCTCAAATAAAGTAAATTCATCTGCGGGGCAGGGCAAAGGGTTGCTGGTGTGGCTTGAATAAGAGAGGTCAGCTAACGTTTTCTCCAATACCAAACTGCATGAAGAAAAAGTTTCATTAAGCCAAAGCAAGTTTCGTGCTGTTTTGCTTTGCTTTGTAGAACACCTGTTAATGTCACTCTATTTCGAGCCATGTGTTTCTCACTAACCTAATCCAAGACAACAAGAAGAGCAGCCAAACGGCCTGATGCTATAAGGAAACCCTCAGAAGGATTTTACCTTGTTCTTGAAACCTCTAGAACTGGGAGTCACAGACTTGAAAGGGACAACATTGGACTCTTTTGCATTCTCCCAAAGAGCCAAGTTCAGTAACTGACAATGATTGCAAAGGGCTGTTATCATGGATACTGCACTTTTGAGATAATAAGACTAGCAGGCTCTCCACGCTGGCACTATTTTTCCTCTCAGGTAAGTTGTATGTAAAGAAGTCATGCTATCATTTTGTGCACTGGTTCTGTGAGCCAAAGTACTGGGCTTAACTGATGAGATGACAATCTTACCATCCCTAAATGGTAATCACCCCCATTTAACCTGACTCTGGTTTTGCTTACAGGCTTTGATTAGTCCATCCATGTTAACTTACTGTAAATGTTATCTGAGAATCAAATCCTTCCTCAGTCTAAGATTTGCTTCAAAAGCCTGATGATCTGTCTAGTTTTCATTAATCTGTTCTCTTGACTCTGCTTAAGCTTTAGAAAGAATTAAAGGGACAGCTTCAGTGTCAATATTTACATGTAGTCATTCATTAATTCAACATTTCTTGAGTGCCTACTATGTGCCAGGCTCTGTGCTCTTTAAACCCTTTACATACACCATCTCATTTAACACAACAACCCCGCAAGGTTGACAGTATTTTCCCAATTTCCTCGATGAGGAACCGTCTCATGAGATAGATGCATTCACTTGTGTGAGTTCCACAGGGAATAAATGGTGGAGCTAGGATTCACACCCAGGTCTACTGAGCTGCCAAGATCCACAGGCTCTTTCTAATAATATGCTCAACTGCTTCCAGCTGCCTTTCTAGCTCATCTCCAGAGCAAGGGAAGCAGTTCACGTTTATGTGATGCTCACTTTGTTTCTTCCTATTTTTTCCCTCGGTCAAAACAGAAGGAGAAGCTGTCCCATCACAGTAAGATGGGCCCTTTAATGGTAAAGGTTGTTTACTGATTTCCTTTTTGGGGAATTATAGAATGGTTCTCTTTTTATGTCATTTCCTTCTTTCTCTGGAAACTACTAAGTGTGAAGAAATGTAACATCATGAAAATTTGCTTTAGAGCTTCTTTCAATAATTGCTTAAATTAACAAATGACCTTGTTTGGCTAGAGCTTCCAGTTACAAGTTGGGGCTTATACCAGAAAAGAGCCTTTGTGGATGTTTAAAGCCAATCATTAACACAAATTTTAAATGGAGACTTAAAGCAATTTCATTTAAACTCAACATCAGAGCAGGGATATAGAGCCCTGTCTCTACAAATGGACATTAAGGTCACACCCAGTGGATCTGGGGGGAACTGACCACCAAACTTTCCTGGAAAAAGGAAGGGTAAAAGTGGTATGATTTCTCAAGTTTGGGATGACATAGGATTGGGCCAGATTTTATCTGAGTTGAAATGTCCCCAAAGATTGTTTTCTTAGGACACTCTTCCACATAAGTGCACTCAGAAAACATAAGGAGAGTGGAGCATTTGAGAAATATGAGTTTAGAATTACTCAGTGGATTCCAGGGTCCTGGTGGAGTCAGCTAGCGCATTCCTGAGTGTGGCCTTCAATCCCAGCTGCCCCAAGATAAATCATCTAACAGAGGGTGGATCTCATATTACCCATTGGAGAGTTTCTGTAACTCTGGTACAAATTGATGTTTTTGTTTTGTAAACAGAAATCTTGTCCAAATGCTCTCTCATTAAAGAAGCCTTGTGGTGAATCCTTTTGTAAACTGAAGAGGCCTTTTGTAATGCAAATAAATTCTCTAATCTATCTTTATTGTTTCTGAGTTTTGTGGGTAGGATTTTCTTAAAGAGGGTATATCAGTAATGCCCCAAATCACAAGTGTATTGCTTATTTATAAGCTACTCATTGTAGAGCACAGCTCACCTAGAAATTCATATCCCATTGTTATTGAATCCTGGGAAATACTGACCTGACTTTGGAACCACTTAACCTTGTAACATCAAGCTTTGGAAACTTTGTAGGAGATTTTCAAACCTAACAATGATAAAAATCCAGTGGATCTTGAAATAAAAGGGAAGCTAGCTGTCCAATATTAAGATAACGACAGTAAGACTTTTGGTTTTGTTTTTATTTTCCTTTGCAAAATGAAATAGTTGGCCCTGTGCTTTTCAAGTAGTGGAGGAAGAGGGTTTTTTTTTCATTTCTTAAATTGGAGTTAGGGCACTGAAATCTTTAATAAGGAAATCAGTTGAAATCAGAACATTTTACCTTTTAAAAAAAAGCCAAACCTCTGATGAGTGTTGGGGGTTCTTTGCTGCCTGGTAGGCTAAGTAGTATATTGTGCTTCTGTGGTCCCTTCTGGATAACTGAGACATAAACAAGGGGCTGGAGAAGCCTGTGGAGATTTCAGGTATAGTCTTCTGAAAAAGAATGTACCAACTATCAAGTGGGATTGGAAGGACAATAAGTGTGGGTCATAGCATTAGTGACTCTAACTGATTCGAGGTCTGTTTCATTGATCACCAGCAATGTAGAGTAAGGGAGTTTACAAAGAAGGAGATGGGTCTCTTCATGAGTGGTGATCCCTGTGAGGTTGGCTTTTTTCTTAAATGAGAAGGCTTTTTAGAAGATCACTAGAAGAAACAAGGACACAAACCAGAAAACCTCAGGAGAACCAGGGAGGCCAGCCAGTGGGAAGTAAGATTTCTAGAAGCAGATCCTTATCTGAGTTGAGACTGGGTTCTAGCAAAAGGAATGGAAACCAAGTAGATTGTTGTGAGGGCACAGTGTTACATGGTAATTGTTTTTTAAAGTTATTCGTGAATGGAGCTAAAGAGTTTTTGATAGGAAGTGCTCAACTGACTGACAGCACATATTCCCCAAGTTTCTGAGTGGGGCCTGGAATTCAGAACAATGATCAAAATTCCCCGAAGGAGCCACCAGACTTTATGCCACACGTGCACAATATAGGATATGCACACATCACATTTGGTCTTGTCTTCCTTATCCACAATTATATGGTATTTTTGTGATGCCAACCTGGGTAGATTACATTCAATTACATTCCTAATAGATTCAAACACAAGTGCAGGGTAAGAGGGAACCACTTTGCCCAAATGTTAAGCAGTTGATAATGGCATCTTTGAAACGAAACTTGGTGATAATCCTCAAAGGAGATGTTAATGGATGAACTTGTACAATATGAGGTAAATCCACCCACAATATGTTCTGCTTTTCTATATGAGAAAACCACAACTAATTTTGAAATAGAAATTGAGTTGTGATCCTGCATTTGGCTTATTAAATTATGTATTTCTGTGGTTTTAAATAACTTCCCATTTCTCAATGACTTCTGCATCATCAAATTTCCTAAGATGAACCTGAAAATGTTTGTCTACCCCTATAATAATCCAGGCTTGTGTCTTAATTTTTGTGTATCCATACAAGGATGAGGAACGTTGTTGGGAAGTACCTGAAATGGAAGGTACCTGGAGTACTAAAGAATAAGATGGGATGCCTGGAGTCTAACAGCATTTTGCTTTGAATAATTTGTAATTAAATTATTTATATGATTATAATATCCTAGAAAACACATTTTATAGTATAGAATTGAAAACTACTATCATTGCTGAGCCCTTCCAAAGTAATTGTAGGAATAAATTATAGCTAATGCATAACTGTTAGCTTTTAAAAGGAAAATAACATGAAACCAAAATTAAGACCAAATTAGTGATAAGTGGTAGTTATAAAAATGATGCCTGGAACACCAATCAGTTGGGAGTAACTCAGAGATCTGTAAAACTTAATGAACAGTACTGAGGGTCATCCTGCTCAGCCACTGGAGTTTTCCTCAACACGTGGTTGGGTCTGGACAAAGGGCAAAGAGACCTGTGAAGAACTTGAGGTTGGATTCCACAACTTAAGGCCAGTCACTAAAAGAAGGCTTCTCAGCTAAAGAGGAGGGCGGGAGGGGCTGAGCTTGTTCTTCACCCTGCCCGATTACCTCTATGTTGCTAAATCTAATGAATATTTTTCAATCCTTATCTTACTTGACATCTGTCCCAGGAGCTACTGTTGACTACTCCCTCCTTGAAGCACTCTCTTTCCTAGCTTCATTTCTGGCTTGTTCTTCCCAGTCTCTTCAGTTTACACTCCTTTACCTGAATTAACTGTCAGAGATTATCAGAGTTCTGTCTTTGGTCCTCTTTTGTTCTCACTTTCCACTCTCCCTAAATGAATTTATTCCCTTTGTGCTGAAATGACAGCATCCAAGTTTTTATCTCCAGGCTGTGCCCTTCCTCTGAGCTCCAGACCTGTATGTGGAACTGTCCACTTCCATGTCTCAAAGGCATCTCAGTTCAGCATATCTCAAAATGAACCCTCCATCCCCTCACCCCACTCCAAACCTGCCCTTCCTCCTGTGTTTCCCATCTCAGTGAATGGCTCCATCATCCACCCAGTGTGCAAGCCTGAAAGCAAGGAGTAATCCCTGACACTTCCCTGTCCCTCACACTCCACATCCAATTCATCATCAAGTCTATTTAGTTATAACTCTGACATCTTTCTCAAATCAACCCACTTCTCTCATTCCCTCTTACCAGCCCCCTAGTCCAAGCTATCACCATCCCTCACTGGATAATAGCATCTAAACTCGTCTCTGCACTTTCCCTCTGATCTGCCTTTTCCATAATTCATTTTTCATATAGCAGCCAGATCTTTCAAAAGCAAGTCTGATCAGGTCACTCTCTGACTTAAAATCCATCAACAGCTCCTCATATCCCCTAAAAGAAAGTCTAAAGTCCTTATCATGAATACAAGGCCTTGTGCGATCTGAGCCCAGTAACCTCATCACCTCATTTTGTACCATTCTTCCTTTTGCTGATTACTCTCAGACACACTGGCCATCTCTCAACTCCTAAAACTTGCCACGTGCTTTCCTTTCCTCAGGTCTTCCCTCATGTTTCCTCTACCTCTAATGGTTTCTCTCACCCACTACCCTGCCTCCTGCTGCCTCTGCATTCTTCAGAGCGCAGGCCAAGCATTACCTTCTTGGGGAAACCTCTCCAATACTCCAGGCTGGGTCAGGTTCTGCTGTCTTAGCAACCCCTTCCTTTTCTTTCCATCACTTAGATGTCAGACAAGTAATAACAAGAAGTATATGTAATTACAATTATGTAGTCCCCTTCTCTAGACTCTAAGTATCGTATAGCCAGGGACAATGTCTGCTTTTGGTTTACCATCATATTTTTGATACCTAGCATAGGACTTGGCACAAAATATGGGCTCAGTTCATACTGGTTAAATAAATAAATGAATAGCTTTAATCATCTTGTGTTGTTTTTTCTGTTTAATGAAGTGTCATTTTCGATCCCTGAGGGCAGAGACTACGTTGATTTTGCTCATCACTGCAGTCTCAGTGTCCAACTCAGTGACTAGTGAAGGAGTGAGGGAGTCGGATTCAGGGGTAGGCATCAGCCTCAGCTCAGGGACAACAAGAAAGAAAGCTGTAGGAGCCCGCTACTGAATATCAAGCCTGTAAGAGGCATAGTCCATATTCTCAGCAAGAGAAGCTATAGCTGGTAAGGCAGGCCTGTCCATAAGGCACTTCCTGGAGCTAATCTCTCTGGGGCTCAGGTGTCCCCAAGTGGCTTTCAGAGCAGAAACACTGAGGCAGGCCCTCCATTTGCCAGGGGCCCACAGAATAGACACCTCGCCAATGTGGGCATTAGTAGTAAGGGCCTAACTGCTGCAGGTGATGGGAGTGAGCAACAGCCGGCATCTAGGCAAGCTTTGAAGGTTGGCTTTTAGGGGCAGCAGAGGAGGGGGACAGCAGAGAAGGTGATTGTGACAGGGGATAAAGTTCCCTAGAATTCGGGAAAGGTAAGTAGAAGCTTCTATGTATTGAATGCTTACCAGGTGCCAAGCACTATGGTAAGGGTTTTAAAGACATTGTCTGTCTCACTTAATTCTTGAAAAATTCTGTGAAGTAGGTGCTTCATTATAGGCGAGAAAACTGAGGCATAAAGGAATTAGGTAATTTTATCAGGGCCATGCAACTAGGAAGGTGGCAGAGTCATCTTGAACTCTCGTGTTGAGATTTGCTCTCTGGACCTTAAAGAAAATGGAATAGACTTACAATTATGTGAATTACACCCTGTGGCCTTTGTATCCCCATGTGTAAATTGAGGAGGTGGGGCAAGACTGCCATTAAGAGCCTTTCTTAGTCCTTCCAGCTGGCAGTGAAAGCTTGTTTTCCTGGGAGAAGTGGCTGAGGCTGTCCTTTCCCTCCTCTGCGCTGTCAGCCTGGACCTAGGATACCTGCCTCAGTGCCTTCCCTGAAACCTCTGCTTGACTTCCTCTGTGATGAGAAGGGCTGTTATACTAGCTGCCACAGCCTCCTCACCCTCAGGGCTTTCCTACAACTTAAACACAAGCTGATTTAAACTCCCATCTTTCCTTTGCAGGGCACCTTTCCTGCCCCCTACTCTGGTCTCCCAATTGGGGTTGTAAGGAGGGTAGTTGAGGCACAGGGGTGATGGTTCTCTGACAGTTGGATACCTAGCTTCATGTTTCACGGTCTCATGATACAAGTCACTACCCCACATTGGGCGTGTCCTCTGTGCCAGGCTCTGTGCTACATGCTTTACTTGTGCTTCCTCATCTGATCCTTGCCACGACCTTGTAAAGGCATATTTTACATACAAGCAAACCAAAGCCCAGGGAAACAAAGTCAAAGAGCTCACATCTAGAAAGTGACCATAATGGAATCCCAAAGCCAATCCTACACTGCTGTCACTTAATCTCTATGTGAGTTTTGGTAAGTGACCTAGCCTCTCTAAGGCTCATCTAAGAAATGAGGGTGACAAAAGTGCCCACCTCATAGGGTTGTTATGAGGCTTACGAAATATAGTGTGTATACCTAAAACATATAAATGCTCCATATGTTGTCATAGTAATTGTTGTGATTGCTATTGTTATTACATCATCACCACTCTAAGCTGCCCCACTGAGCTCTTCTAGCCATCTCTCTTTCCTGCAACCCTTATCCAGGGTATAAGAGCAAAGCCTCTTTGTGGCAAGTGAATATGGTGACGTTTTGTCTCCCAATAGTCAACTGCCCCCTTTCCATCCCCTCTTTCCTGGGAGAGCCAGCACCAGCTTCTGGGTCATGGCTCTGTCCAGGTGACGATAATAATGAGATGATCTACATAATAGGCAACTGAGCTGCTCATGCCTAATAAAAAAGTGAAATTCCTGAGGCTAGCCAGTCAGTGCCTTTAAATAAAACCGAAATCAAATGAAAAAAGAGATCTTCACAATTGTTTAAATCATTGCCTCCTGCACCTGCAGAAGGGAATATGTAGCACTCATATGTCGAAATCTAATATTCGGGCTCCTAATCTCTTAGAACTGATTACTTTAATGAATTTTAAAGGTAGAGCTTTAATTAAAACAGGTCTCTGTGGGCAGAAAGCATGCTGTTTTGTGAGCTCTGTAAATATTGCCTTTTAAACTAATAAATTCAGTTACCAGAAATACTACTGCGTATAAGCAGTTGCCCTTTTTTTTCCCTTTCTTCCTGTGCTGTGGAGACATAACCAGATATTGAAGAGAGAGGCAGGCTGCATTTCAAAGCCTGACATTTGGCTTTCAAAATAATAGCAACTTAAATTTGCAGGACATCTTTCTCCTCTGGAGCACAAAGAACTTTCCAGGCATGATCCCATCCTGTCTTCAGCCATCTCCCTATGAGGCTGGACTTAGGAAGACAGCATTCACTATGGCAGCATTGCCAAGCCTTTGTGAGTTGCCTCAAGCCTTCCATTGCATCCCCACTCCACCCCCTACATGACTGAGAAGACAGGTCAGCCACAGGGATGCCACAGTTTCTTTCCCCTTTCTCCTTACCCAGCCAGCACCACTTTCATCTCTTCAGTACTGTGTATGGTAAGAGCTGATGTGTATGTGTCAGTCATTGGGCTAAGCATTGATATATATCATTTCATTTAATCTTCAAGACAGACATGAGAGGTAGGTACTAATATTATCTTCAAGGTTCTTCCACTTCACTCAGAATAGCAGCCAAAGCCATTGCAGTGGCCTACAAGTCCCTGTTAGCTCTCTGACCTTATTGCCTCCTCTTTCCCCCTTTACTTTGTTGGGTATCTGAGAAATGGGGGCAGGCTAGAGCAGCAGGTCCCACATTTTGAAATTAGCCTGCAAGTATTTTTTAAAAGAGATCCTCTATTGGGCATGTACTCTATGCTAAATTTCATGCCAATCACTTTTACACAAATTATTTAGTCTTCCTAGTCACTCTGTGAGAAAGGTATCATTATTATACCCATCTTAATGATGAGAAAATCAAGGCTTGGAGAGGCTGAGTTATTTACCCAAGGCTACAGGCCTGGTGAATGGCAGGTCCAGGACTTAAAATCAAACTTTCTACCTCCAGAGTCTGCTCTCTTTCCATTAAACCCACTATCTCCCAAAGCCTAGACATGTGTCTGCAGACACATGGGGAATGCTGCAACCTCTCCCACTGCACCTGTTCCACTGGTCTCATTTTTTTTTAACTTACCCTAAGTAGCAGCATGGTTTTATAGACTGAGAGGTAGTGTATCACCTGTCATTCAACTCTAATTATGTGACTCAGCCAATTGAGTACTTTACTGTCAGAGAGCAGCTCCTTTCTGTCAGTAGAAAGTTCTGTCTTCATTTAAATTACCTCTAATTTGTGGCCTGAATATTTCCTTTTGGGTTATGTAGAGGAGGTGTTAGTCATCCTGTGGTCAGTCTCAGAATCCTCACTTGTTCTCTTTTAGTCTTTAGTCATCTTCAGATTTATTGCAGTAACTTGGTGATTTGCAGTCCTGATTGAAAATGAAAGCATGGAGGCCCTTAGCTTTGGAGGATGTGGCAGAGACCTCTAGCACTCAGCAATATTCATTTCTAATCTTCTTAGGCACACAACTTGACTGTAGGTCCTGGGCTCTACTGCAATAAGGTGTGACCATGTGATTATGCCATGTAAAATATGAGAGGAAATGATGGACACTGTGTCTAGACCTAGCCCTTAATGACTTTGGGTGATCCTCACTCACTTTTCCTATATATTAGATTCATGCAGAGAAGTCTCAGGACTTAGAGGAGCCTAGATCCTGGATGACGATGTGGGAGCTGCCCAACTAGTAATACTTACATTGGATTGTGACATGAGTTAGAAATAACCTTTTTCTGTTAAGCCATTGACATTTGAGATACAGAGGCTAGCTTTTTTTTACCCTAACTGATATAGAGGAAAAAATAATACTGGGATGTCTATAATGTAGATGGGAAAGATGGAAGTGAAACAAGCCAAGAAAAACCGAAACGCTGATAAGGAAGAAATGATATATGATGGGGTGAATAACTTCCTTTCTCCACTTCCTTATATCATTTTATTCTTCTCTTCTCCCTCCTGAAAAGAAATCAACAGAAATTTGACTGAGTGAATTCCCCATGTAGAGTTGATTAAAACAGTAGACACCAATGGGTTAACGACTTCTATGTATGTGCTATGTATGTGCTAACTCATGGATCAGCCCCTGCATCTCTCCACTACTGAACTGAGGGAGGTCTTTCTTCCTCGCCATTAGTCCTCCTGGGTCTATCTGGAGATAAGCCTGTCCTCCCAATCCTTCAGCAGTGACTCTGACCAAGGAGGGTTAGTACAAGCAGAATCAACCCATGCGGGAAAGAGGATTTGTATATTCAATACCAGAAACATCGTTGGAGACAGGACCTTGGGCAGGGGTGCAAAGAATCGCCTATATTTTTAAGAGGTGATAACAACCTTATTGTAGCTCTCATCCACCTGTGAAATCATTACTTTTAAATCAGGAGGAGGTTTTGCACAGATTGTAGAGATAAAGGCTTCAGGGAATGGGGTGGACATGGCCTGTTCAACATCCCATAGCTGGTCAATACTAAAGTGAAAACTAGATGAAGGCTGATTGCTCCAGACCCTTCCAAAGCTAACTTGGGTTTTATCATTTTATAAAGATGAGAAATAATTTTAATGCAATAAATATTTTACAGTGCACTGGGCTTAGAGGCATATCTTCCCCCAAACTCAGGGGAAGTTGTAGAAATATAGCCGAATGAGTAATCTCTTTGTGTATATATTTATTTGAAGATACCAGAGTGTTGTAAATGAAGTATTTCTTTCTGAAATATTAATTTGGAGATTTGCCTGAAATCGTGCAGTTTTTGCCTCTGCTGGGTTATGTAAAAAATGTGTTTCTTAATGAATGACTAATAGCTGTGTATCTGTTTATTATTATTCAGTCGTTAAACATTTACAGAGCATTTATTAAGAGCACTGTGCTAGGTGTTGCTTGGGGAAGTGTGTCAAAGGATGGGCAAAAGACAGTGCCTTCCTCTGGAGCACTGGCCCTTACGCTTTCAGGACCCACCCTGTATTCCTACACAGGAGCCTTCCAGAAAGCCAAAGCTGCTTTTGTCACAGGGTGACGTTTCTCCTTTCCGTAGTCGGCACTGCTTAGTCTGTCTGGGATCAGCTTCGCAGATTCATTCTCATAGTCTTCACTGCTACTTAGGCTCTTCTGCTTTAAATGGGCTGTCTTCTTTTTATTAAGAACTAAGCCTTTTAATTATGTATTAATAAAAAATACATAGTCTTTGTAGGAGATATATAAAATATAGACAAACAAAAAAAGAAAAAATGCATTAATTCCACTGACCATAGGAAACCACTGCTGACATTTAGTGGACATACTTCCAGTCTTTTTTTCTAATCCATATAGAGGTACATATACTTTTAATTTATAAACATGGAATTTTAGTTCACATACTATTTTATGACCTGCCTTTTGATCAATTGTGAAAAATTTTCCACACTATAAATACATATTTTTATTTTTATTTTTCATGACTATCACATTTCACTGTAGAGGAACTATCATTTACTTAAACGTACTTAAACAATCACATGTTGAATATTAAATTATTTCTAGTTTTTTACTGTAATGATCAGAATTTCTGTATTCCTCATATATATATTAATATATACATATATATATATAAAATTTTTGTATGCCTATCTTATTACTTCCCAAGAATAAACTCCTAGAAACTGAATTTCTACATCAAGGGCTATACACTTTTTCAAGGTTCTTAATACCTATCTGTTTGGCATTGGATCCAGCTTCTCCGCAAAATATTGCCTCCAAGATTGTGTCATTTC
Source organism: Propithecus coquereli (assembly GCF_000956105.1). NCBI lineage: Eukaryota > Metazoa > Chordata > Mammalia > Primates > Indriidae > Propithecus > Propithecus coquereli. Next base: position 9,372,760 of record NW_012156284.1, read on the forward strand.
TGACTGCAGAAGCCTCAGTCCAAGTGTTGCCTCACCAATCAAGACCTCAGGTCACACAGCCAACTAGCTATTGCGAGGGCCGAGGCTAAAACTTGTATTTCCTGACTCAATGACTGGTAAACATTTGGGTTACCACTAAGGGTTAACAAAAGCTGCTGCAAGCCTGCCTGCCCCTTCTCATCAACAGTGATCTGTCTGGTGCCTGGAAGGAGGAGGACCTGGTCTGCAAAAGGGCTCTGGCTTATCTTGGCATTTTTACTCATTTCCAAATGGGAATCACATTACTTGAAATACAAATATAATTTAATGATCTTTAAAATATGTAGCTGTCTCCATTCTAACTGTGCATTAAGGTGGGGGTGAATGCCTTTAGAATGGTTTAACAAATGACATACAGATAAATGTGAAGCTGAGAGGCAAGGGATAAAGAGAGGCAGCTTGATTTATAGACCATGGTTCTAACTCCACTCTGCCACTAACTCTGAGTGACCTTGAGAAGGTCTTTTGCCAAGCTGGGCCTCAGTGTCTCAGTGTCTCAGCACAAAGAGGATGCTGGACATTGATCTCTAGGATTTCTGCCAGTTTTAATGATCTAAGATTACAAATCAACAGGTTGAGATTTATAATCCACCTCTTTTTCCAGGCTATGAGGTTTATAAAGAAGGGAATGTTTTAGATAGTCTAACAATACTTTAGGCTAGGTCCAGGGCTTGATGAGAAGAAATATGATATTATCTGGTCAACTTTATCAAGAAGTTGAATCAGCTTGCCATGATTTCATACCTTAAAGCCTTCTGAATAGGACTAACTTAACGTATCTTACAGAATTTAAGATGCCACTTATGTAAGATGCTCTCTTATGCTATATACCACTGAGAAATTTTTTTATACTGACAATTCAGCTGTGACACAATGCTATCTTACACTGCAATTATAACATGCATTCCAATTTCAATGATGTTAAAATTGAAAAAAGTGCCTCTTGGAGTCAATGAAATAGAGTATTAATATATTTCATCATGAAAGGTTAAAGTTGACTCAGTAAGAAAAATGATCTTGAGATTACCTCCCCTTCATGCCTCCAGACCCCTCTATGCTGTACAGAGAAGAGAGCTCAGGGAAGTAATGTGAGTTGCCCAAGGTCACAGAGGCAACATGGGTCTAGAACCAAAGAGCAATAGAAAAAGAGAAATGTTTACAGAATGGTAGAGTAAGGTCCTCCAAAAATAAGCAATGAAAACACTGGAAAAATTGTCAAAATCAACTTTTTCAGAACTATGGAAATTAACAAAAGGCTTGTAAAAATCCATGAAGGATTTTATTCAAGAAAAACAGCTAAATCTCACTCAATAAGAACAGAGAGATTTGTGGTGTTTTAACTTTCCCTATTCATATACTCCTCTCCCCAACTCAACAATAGCCTTGAAAACCAGCAGCCTGACAATGACTGGAAAGGGAAGAATGGATTAAAGCTCCCAAAAAACCTGTTCCTGGAGAAGTTTCACTATTTGACCTGGTTGTCAGCATTGAGAAAAGTGCCATTCTCAGGGCTTTTCTTTCTTTGACCTGACTCAGATCTTGCTCATTGTGAACAACCCTATCCACAGGGTGTTTGGTAAAAACAATCAGCAATAATTACTTAACACTGCAACTTCCTGAGACAGCAATACCAATTGGGGCAAAAAAAGAGGCCAGCCAACAACCTTTAGAGGGAGAACTGAGGAATGAAATGTCCATGGGATGTTTTCAAAAACTCTAACAAAGTCCTGGATATCTAGAAGGCCATCATGTGCATAGGAATGTGTACATGCTCAGGAATATACACATGCACAAGAAAGTCCTGAGAAAGCCCTGATATCTCACCTAGGGCTGACATTGAGGCCCTGCACACGCAGGAAATAAAAGCCAAGACAGAGTTGTGAACTGCTGGAACATGTAAACATGTACCCTAAAATATACACACACACACTCAGAAGCTCTAGGCAAACATGAAATCTTTAAAAAGATTATAAACCATGAACAATTGAGATTTATCTAAGGAAAGTAAGGGCTTCAACATAAAAAACAATCAATCAATGTTTATTAGTCTGCTAGGGCTGCCACAGTAGAATACCACAGATTGGGTGGCTTAAACAAAAGAAATTTATTTTTCTCACAATTCTGAATGAAGGCTGATTATTCAAGATCAAGGTGCTGAAGGGTTGGTTTCTGGTGAGGCCTCATTCCTTGGCTTGAATATGGCTGCCTTCTTCCTGTGTCCTCACACGGCTTTTCCTCTGTGCATAGGCACTCCTGGGATCTCTTCCTTTTCTAATAAGAACACTAGTACTACTGGATTAGGGCCCCAAACTTATGACCTCATTTAACCATAATTACCTCCTTAAAGGCCCTATTTTCAAATATAGTCACAGTGGGCATTTAGGCTTCAACATGTGGATTTTAGGGGGACACAATTCAGTCCACAACCCAATGTAATATACCACATTAATAAAATGAAATTTAAAAACCCACATGGTTATCTCATTTGATACATCAAAAACACTTGCACTCTTTCATGATAAAAATGCTCAGCAAACTAGGGATATAAAGGAACTTCCTCAACATGATAAAGGCCATTTATGAGAAACCCACAGTGAACATCATACTCAGTGGTGAAAGACTGAAAAGCTCTCCACTTAAGACCGGGAACAATACAAGGATGCTTGCTTTTGCCACTTCTATTTAACACTGTAGTGGAAATTCTAGCCAGAGCAATTAGGCAAGAAGTAAAAACAAAAATAATCTAAACTAGAACTGAAGAAGTAAAACTATCTGTATTCTCAGATGACACAATTTTACATACAGAAATTCCTAAAGCAGCCACAAAAACTTAGTGCTAAGAACAAATTCAGAAAAGTTCTGGGATACAAGATCAAAATAAAGAGATCAGTTGTATTTATGTGCTCTAGCAACGAACACTCCATGAAGGAATTTAAGAAAATAATTTCATTTACAATAGCATCAAAAAATGAAATACTTAGCAATAGATTTAACCAAGGTGGTGCAAGACTTGTGCACTAAAAACTATTATACAAACATTGCTACAAGAGATTAAATAATTAAATAAGCAGAAAGACATTATAATTCATGAACTGAAGACTTAATATTGTTAAGATGGTAATACTTCCCAAATTTATCTAAAGATTCAATGCAATCCTTATCAAAATCCCAATGACCTTTTTTTTGTGTAGATGGAAAAGTCGATCCTAAAATTCATATGGAATTTCAATAGACCCCAAATAGCCAAAACATTCTTGATAAAGAAGAACAAAGTTGGAGGACTCACACTTCCCAATTTCAAAATTTACTTAAAAGCCACAGTAATCAAAAAAGCATGATAAAGTCACAAGGAGAGATACATAGATCAATGGAATAGAATTAAGTGTCCAGAAATAAATCCATATGTCTATGGTGAATTGATTTTTGACAAGGATGCCAAGACCATTCAATCAGGAAAGGATGGTCTTTTTTTATTGATATATAATATACATATTTATGGAGTACATGTGATATTTTGATATATACATACAATATGTAATGATCAAATCAGGGTATTTAGGATATCCATCACCTCAAACATTTATCATTTCTTTGTGTTTGGAACATTTCAAATCTTCTAGCTACTTTGAAATATCCAATGAATTATTAATTATAGTCACACTATTGTGCTATTGAACACTAGAACTTATTCTTTCTATTGAAGCATATAGTCTGCACCCATTAACCAATCTCTCTTCATCCCCCACTCACCATTCCCAGCCTCTTTTAATCATCATTCTACTTGCTACCTCCATGAAACCAACTTTTTTAGCTTCCACATATGAATGAGAATCTGGGAAAACTATATATCCACATTCAAAAGAATGAAGATGTACCCTTACCTTACATCATATACAGTCTGCCCTCTATATCCACGGATTTTGTGAATTTCAAAGGCCAACTGTACTATACCATTTTATGTAAGGAATTTGAGCACCCATGGATTTTAATATCCACAAGTGGTCCTGGGACAAATCCCATGCAAATAACAGGGGATGCCTATACAAAAATTAGGGGATCAAAGACTTAAGAGCTAAAACTATAAGGCTCTTAGAAGAAAATAAGATTTATATATCCAAAGATATATAATCCAAAGAATATATATAAACGGGCAACAAATACATAAAAAGATGTTCAACATTACTATCATTTGGGAAATGCATATCAAAACCACCATGAGATACCACTTCATACCTATTGGGGTGATTATTATTATCAAAATAACAGAAAATAACAAATGTTGGCAACAATGTGGAGACATTGGAATCCTTATGCACTGCTGGTGGGTATGTAAAATGGTGCACCCCTTATGAAAAATAATATGCTGGTTCCCCCCCCAAATTAAAAATAGGATTAATATATGATCCAGCAATTCCACCTTTGGGTATATACCCAAAAAATTGAAGCCAAGGACTCAAACAGATATTTGCACACCCATGTCGATAGCAGCCTTATTCACAATAGCCAAAAGGGAGAAGCAACCCAAGTGTCCTTTTGCAAATAAACGGATAAACCAAATGTACTATATACAAACAATGGAGTATTATTCAACCTTAAAAAGGAAGTAAATTCTGACACATGCTACAACATGGATGAACACTGAGCACATTATGCTAAGTGAAATAAGCCAGTCCTCAAAGGATAAATACTGCATGAGGTTACTTATATGAGGTACCTAGTATAGTCAAATTCACAAAGATAGGAAATAGAATGGTGGTTGCCAGGGGCTGGGAGAAAGCACAATGGGGAGTTATTTTTAATGAGCTTCAGTTTTTGATCACAAAAAGGTTCTAGAGGAACGTAGTGGTGATGGTTGCACAACCCCGTGAACACTCTTAATGCATTTAAAAATGGCTAAAATGTGGTTTTTAAATCAACAAAAGTAATGAAAGACAAAGGGGGTCACTATATAATGGTGAAGGGTACAGTTGAACAAGAAGACAACAATTCTAAATATGAATGCACACAACTTAGGTGCACCCAGATTCATAAAGCAAACTCTACTTGATCTAAACAAATTGATAGACAGCAACACCATAATAGTCGGAGACTTCAACACCCCACTGACAGCACAGGACAGATCCTCCAAGCAGAAAATTAACAAAGAAATAATGGACTTAAACAGAACTCTAGAACAAATGGGCTTGACTGACATTTACAGGACATTCTACCCCAGAACCACTGAATACACGTTTTTCTCATCAGCTCATGGGACATTCTCTAAGATTGACCATATTCTAGGACACAAAGCATGTCTCAAAAAATTTTAAAAAATAGAAGTCATACCATGCATCTTCTCAGATCACAGTGGAATAAAAACAGAAATCAACCCCAATAGAAACTCTCATCTCTACA
>NW_012156284.1:9381462-9385568 GCF_000956105.1 Propithecus coquereli
GGGACAAGGGCAACACACGGAACCTAAACATCTGTACCCCCATAATATGCTGAAATAAAAAAATGGCTAAAGTAGCAAATTTTATGTTATATATATTTACCACAATTAAAAAAAGAGAATGTCTTTCTTCTTCAGTACTACACATTGAAATATTTAAGGTTTGAATGGCACATGTCTCCAACTTACAATGGTTCAGAAAAGGAAATTACATGTGTATACATCTATATAATTTATGTATGAATTACATATATAATATATGAATTACACATACAAATATATAATTATTTTTCTGATCCATTGCGAACACACACACACACACACACACGCACATATACATATAAAATGTGGAGAGAGAATTAGAATAAGTCATAAAACCATAAAACAAGTGGGGGCAAATGTAAACAATTGGCGAATCCAGGAAAGAGTATGCAGAAGTTCCTTCTACTATTCTTCCAATTCTCTTTTAAGTTAGAGATCACATCAAATGAAAAAGAAACAAATTAGGTAAAATAAAAATTTGTGTAAGTGCTGAGCACAGTGCTCAACCAAGCAGAGTTCCCTTATCCCTACTTTTCTCCCTATGCTTTATCAGGGCCTGAAGAGAAAATGAGAAAAGAGACACTTTTTTCCCCAAGTTAGTCCATCTTTCTTCTTACTCCACTCGCTGGCGCCCTGGCTGCCTCCATTGTTGTTATTCTGAGGATTTCTGGATCTCAAGAGCAGGTGGCTTGACCGGCCTGTTGACAATGTAGTTAACAAGCCAGCCAGCCTAGGACACACTCAGCCCCGTCAGGGCCACTGCTCACTTTGGAAGACAGCTTTCTGGACTGGAATAAAGAGTGCTAGAGACACAGCATGACTACTCTTTCTTATGCCTCCTGTGAAATGCTACCCTGAGCCAGAGCAGGTAGATAGTCTTTGCCTCCAAGGTCTGCTGAGATGATCATAATCAAGAAACCAAGGTCAACTACTATACGTACTTTACACTGACTGCCTGACGGAAGGTGTAGGCTACAGATCAAACATAAAAGCATGGTCCCTGCCTTCAAGGAGTTTACAGTCTAGATGGGGAGACCAGACTAACACCAAGGGCTGTGCTCAGTGCTAGAGGGGAAGCAGATATAGATCTGACAGTCCCTGTCCTGGAGGAGCTAGCCAGACAAAAGAGAACATAGAACTTCTTGGAGACCAAGGTCACAGTGGAGATTTTCTTAGAAGCACTACAAGTTCTACCTGCTACAGGCCTGTGAGGCATTTCATGGTAAGAATAAGAGTGTAGGTGGAGGCGTAGGTCAGCACTTCTCAAACTATTAAGTGCATAGGAAACACCTGGGTATCTTGTTAAAATGCAGATTCTGATGCAGTAGTCCTGGGGTGGGGCTTGAGATTCTGCAATTCTAACAAGCTCCCAGGTAACACTGATATTGCTGTTCTCTGCAGAAATATACTTTGAGAAGCAGGACCATAAAGTATTATCTGATTTGGTCATCAATTAAATCATCCATTTGGCAGATTTTTGAGGAAACAACTGTAATAGAAAGCTATGTAGGCATGGTTTGTTGGGAATGCAGCCTTATATAAAATTGTGTGTGTGTGTGTGTGTGTGTGTGTGTGTGTGTGTGTAAAATAACTAAACTGAATGCTTAGTGTGTGTGCCAGGCATGATGCTAAAGCCTTACATGGATTATCTCTTTCTAATCCTTATAACAATCCTGTGAGAGGTGCCATTATAACTGAGGGATGGAGGTGAAGTAATTTGTCCACATTTACGTATCTAAAAAGCAGAGGCAGGAGTTGTGCCCAGACAGTTGGACAATAAGAGCTCTTTAAACTGGTGTGCTATCCCAAGTTTGCACATGAGTGTGTGTCCACCCAGAACTCCTAAATTTCCCAGTGGAAAAACTTACCTGCTTATCCTTCTCTACTTCCAATATCTGAAATGATGGAAAAATGTCTTCATAAAATGACAAAATGAAAGGAACATGTTTTGAATGAATGCTTACCTTGTGCTAGGCTTGACCGGGACCTATTATTATACATAAAAATCATCTCATTTAATTTAATCCTCACAACAATCTCTTCACATAGGTGTTATAACCTCCATTTTACAAGTGATGAAAGTAAGCCTTGCAAAGATTAAGCAATGCGTTTAAGATCACTCAGCTAGCACATGGCAGGAGAACCAGGATTTGAACCTAGGTTACCCAGACTCCTAGGTCTGTGCTTTTCCCCACCTAATAGGCTGATTTTGCAATGATATTCATAGAGCCTTGATGCTGGAGCTGCTCAACACTTCTTGACTATATTTTGTCCATCTAAGCTGTGCGTTGAAGCTTACCATTTACTGTTTATACTACTGCCTTCAGGCTAGGTAGTTTCAGTATCATACTACACTCTGCTCCAACCCCATCAGTTCCCAGTCCAAATATCCTGGTTACCAAACTTTGACTATAATCTTATTCTCAAGGATTTTTTACACAGAACATTTTCAGAGTGTGTGGGTGTGGGTAAGAGTGGGTGGTGATGGGATGGTGGCGAAAGCTGGCAAACATGTATCCACATCAGCCATATCTGGGGCTTTTGAATTTGACAAGCCTCCACAATATCTACACACTCTTCAGTGGATTTTAAATGGTTATTTTAAATAATACATTTTGAACTTCGCAGTAAAATGTGAGAAATCAAAGCAACTGAATGTCACAAACAAAAACAGATGCTCCAGACAATGGGTGGGGCTTGTACTAAGACTTGAGCAAAATGTTCTCATTAGGTCCTTTTAACTGTTGTCAAGTGGGAATGAATTATAGGCATGCCCCATTTTATCGCACTTCACTTAATTGCACTTCACAGATGTTGCATTTTTCACAAATTGAAGCTTTGTGGCAACCCCGTGTCCAGCTAGTCTATTGGTGCCACTTTTTTCAATGGAATGTGATCACTTCATGTCCGTGGCACATTTTGGTAATCCTCACAATATTTCAAACTTTTTCATCATTATTATATATGTTATTTTGATCCATAATCAGTGATATTTGATGCTACTATTGTAATTATTTTGGGGGCCACAAACTGTGCCCACATAAGATGGAATGTTCTTGTTTTTCTAGGGCTTTGAGATGTGACATCAGGATGTTAACTCGTGATCCTTCTGTCTGTTTGATGTAGGAATTTAGTTTAGTGCTGTACATTTCCCTCTTAGCACTGCTTTTTCTACATCCCAGAGATTTTTGTAATGTGTGTCACCATAGTCATTAAATTAAAAAATTTTTAAAATTTTTATCTTGATTTTGTCCTTCACCCAAAGATCATTCAGCAGCAGATTGTTCAGTTTTCATGTATTTGTATAGTTTTGAGAGTTCTTCTTGGAATTAATTTCTAGTTTTATTCCACTGGGGTCTAAGAAGATATGTGATATGACTTACATGTTTTAAAAATATACTGAAACTTGTTTTTGGCCTAGCACATGATCTATCTTGGAAAATGTTCCATGTGCTGATGAGAAGAATGTATATTCTGCAGTTTTGAGGTAGAATGTTCTGTAATGTCTGTTGGGTCCATTCGTTCCAGTGTCCTGTTTAAGTCCAGTGCTTCTTTGTTGATTTTCTGCCTTGATGATCTGTTTGGTTCTGTCTATGGAGTGTTGAAGTCCCCCATTATTATTAAGTTCATGTTTATTTCTTTTCTTATGTCTAGTAGTATTTATATTATGAATCTGGGAGCTCCAATGTTAGGTGCATATATATTTAGGATTGTTATATTTTCTTGTTGAATTGATCCCTTTATCATCATATAATGACCATCTTTCTCTTTTTTTTTTTTTTTTACTATTGTTGATTTAAAGTCTGTTTTACTGTGCGGGATCTTCTCTGGTTCCATACGAAGCGTAAAATTAATTTTTCTACATCTGTGAAGAATGATGTTGGTATTTTAGTAGGGATTGCATTGAATCTGTAGATCACTTTGGGTAATATAGTCATTTTAACAATGTTAATTCTGCCAATCCAGGAGCATGGTATGGTTTTCCACCTGTTTACGTCTTCTGCTATTTCCTTCCTCAATGTCTCATAGTTCTCCCTGTAGAGGTCTTTTACCTCCTTAGTTAAATA
>NW_012156284.1:9396608-9397520 GCF_000956105.1 Propithecus coquereli
AAAAAGCAACTTCAAAAAGATGTTAAACTAAATACATCTTAAATGCTGAATTATTTCTAGTTCTGGGGGTCCAAATTCTCACTCCTGGCATTTTTTTGTTGTTGTTATTCTTGAATGTCAACCAGTCTTCAAAGGGGGTTATTTTCATTAGGCATCCCCTATTATTTGGTTATGGATTGAACCCCATAAGTCAATTTAACTGTCTCTTTGGGATCTCTGCAGAATTTGCTTTCTTCAAACTTATTTTTAATTTTATTTCATGGATTCAGGTCCCTGAAACATGTAAGTATTGTCAATTGGGATCTCACTTCCATGTATGATGTAGATTTGGGGACCCTTTCTTGTAGTTGACTCTTTTTTTACCCACAGTTCCAAGAAGATGATGAGCTACTTTGCTACTTTCCCTTGGCTAGTAGGCAGAGTTTACCTATTACCTGTTTCATATACGGTACATGTTGTTTTGTAGCATGAGGCTTTATACAGGGAGCTCAATTCTACCTTTCTACATGGGCCTGATTCTTTTTTTGCTATTCCTGAGTAGATGTTAAAATCCAAACTCCCAGATCTGTCCTCTATTTCTCTATAAGCTGCTCTATTTCAACAGCCACTTGCCATTCTGACTTTGAGGTCCTTCTTTGTTTTGGGCACAAGGGAATTTACTCTTTTTGTTTTTAACCTTGACCATGCATTTTAAAATTACATTGTCATATATTATCTAGCATGTATTTGTATTTGTAACAGGAGATTTGTTTTTGATTTTACTGTTATATCAGGGCACTGTTTTGACAAGAGTTTCCTTTGGCTCAATATTTGTAGGAACCAAAAAATTGGTAAGGGAGTTTATAGTACAACTGATCCCAGATCAAGGATTTAATGATAAATTCCTTTTGTTAATGTGCATTTTACTTTATA